>NC_047503.1:20015946-20273446 GCF_902827115.2 Pseudochaenichthys georgianus | reverse complement strand
GTAAATGTATGTCACCCTCCTATACGCTCTATTTTGTTCTCTTCCAACTCCTGAGGTGAATATTCTGTATCTGTTATACTCCCATGTTTACAAGTTAACTAGCATTCAGTAGATTTTAAGGGCTTTTCATAAAAGAAGCTGCCTGTTGCAGCTACACATTTGATGAGAGCGCTTAGAGTGAATCGACACAGTAAAGTAAATCTAAAACCTTGAACTGAAAGACTGCTTTTCATCACAACAAGTGATACATTTCAATATCAGTCAACATTGGTTTCTTTCAAGTTTATGTTTTCTTTCAAGTTCACCTGCTGCACCCATGACCACAAGGTTTTCATAAAAACAAAACACACACGGATCACCTTCTGAAGGCCTTGTTCATGTAGAGGTGAAACACCTCTACATGAACAAGGCCTTCAGAGCCCTAATATGTTTGTCCTACCTGAAACAGTTAGGACAAACATTTTAGAGCTCTGGTATAGCAAATGTAAGTTTGGTGTGTTGGATCAGTGTGTTGCTGCACAGTGTGAATGTGTTAGCTACTGGTGGTTACGTCAGGGTTTGAGAGGTTAAGTCATTTGTTAGTAAAAAGTTGGATGAGTTCATGGCTGTCTTATTCGTCTAAGAATTTGGAAAGGAAACAGTTTTTTTTTTCTTTTTGTCTGAATTCACCACAGCTGAGTCATTCACACAGCACCATTAATTTCACGCACAGAGAGGCGATGACAGATTGTGCTGTGCGCGCACGTCTTAAATGTGTGTGCGTGTGTGCTTGTTGACGACTGCAGGAGGAACACCTGTGTGGACGGACGCAGATACGTACCAGCAGAGATCACTAACTTCTACACCTGCCTGTTGAGAAAAACAAAAAACACACACACACACACACACACACACACACACACACACACACACACACACACACACACACACACACACACACACACACACACACACACACACACACACACACACACACACACACACACACACACACACACACACACACACACACACACTTTATGGCACATTAAATGGCCAGTGGTTAAAAGTGTTTGAATGCATTTTAATCCGACACATTTATTCTTAAGGGGCCTAAAACGCTAACTGTAACTATGCCTTATTTGACAAACCTTAAAGTAATGCATTTTTTAAGCCTCAGACTCTAATGGCGGAGAAGTTCGGCAACACATTTGTGTTCATGCAGAAGTGTGAAAAGTTGTTATAACATGACAGACTTGGATTATATGTAAGAGTTGTGTAAGAGTTTGAAAAAGGAGGATTTGATATAGATGTTGTGTTAACCGTGGGGGCATCCAAGAAAAAAAAATCTCAAAGTATTACTTCAACGTGAAACTGCTTTCAGTGTCGTTTATTTTGCAATAGCCATTTGGACTTTAAAGATTAGACACCACACTTGAAGAGATGAAATCAAAAGAGAAGATAATAATTGTTCCCCTTGTCTATTTCTTTTGCTCAGGTTATCTCCGCATTGACCATTACCTGCTTGATCCAACATTGGAGATCTAACCAGTCGATGGAAAACCCCAGAGAGGACAGACAGAGCGTAGAGAGAGGGGGTGGAGGTACGGCAAAACACACACACAAATACACACAAGCCTTCACACATCAGTCAGACAGCCCTCTAGTCAGGAGAACCCCTGGCTCACCTTCACACAGATTTACAGATCATACACACACACACACACACACACACACACACACACACACACACACACACACACACACACACACACACACACACACACACACACACACACACACACACACACACACACACACACGCGTACACGCGTACACGCACACTCACAGAAGTTGTACTGACATGAATCTACACAGTCACTTTGACTCACATAAACATGCCTCCCCCTCCCTGCAAAAACACACACACACACACACACACACACACACACACACACACACACACACACACACACACACACACACACACTTCAAAGGAAGATTGTAACCTGACAGGACGGCAACACTAAGAACCCACATGCAGCTCCTTTTTTTTCCAATTCTCCCTCTCAGAAACCCACCTGTTTCTTACAAACTTTCAAGTCATAGCTCTCTATCTCTCTTGCCTGGTTTTAAGATTTCTGTGTGTGTGTGTGTGTGTGTGTGTGTGTGTGTGTGTGTGTGTGTGTGTGTGTGTGTGTGTGTGTGTGTGTGTGTGTGTGTGTGTGTGTGTGTGTGTGTGTGTGTGTGTGTGTGTGTGTGTGTGTGTGTGTGTGTGTGTGTGTGTGTGTGTGTGTGTGTGACATACACTCTCAGTCAGTGTTCGTATGCTGGTACTCAGGCACTGTCTGTCTGATGTTCTCATCCTACACTGTACACCCTTATCAGAGGATTATACACACACTGAGCCATATCTTAACTAGACACAATGTAGCCATGCTCCTGCCAGCACAACTGGGCAGATGTGAACCGCAGCACCCTGTAATCTTATCTGAAACATGTTGCCGAAGTGATGAGCCCGTATGCTGGCACCGACCTATACATGGCAACATCTCCTTGATGTGAAATGCAGCTGGAGACATAAAACCATTTGAGATCAATCTGACAGAACTGGTGTTTCCCCAGTGTCAGGCAAACATAGGCCAGATGTTGAACAGTGCTAGCTGACGGGTAGCACTGAGCTTTTCTTGTGTAAAGTCGGTCAGGTTTTTTTGAGCATTTTCAATCCCATCCCCAGCACGCAGGGGTCCTGTGGGTGTCACAGCAGGGGGTTCAGGCATTGCACTTCACTCACAGAACTCTATATGTTAGAGCACTTAGCCTGTGCAAAGTAGAATAAAGGTTACTTCACTTTACGTGGGAGTAAATTCCGACATCACACGTGGTCCCCAGGTCATCCTCCCTGCAAAGAAGGTTTAAGTTGGGCCACGGTAATTCGAGAGATTGACAAATGACTGAGCTCTGGTAATTGAATTGTGCTCCAGTTTCTCTCCACTCAATCTGATTACACTTTGATTATGAATATTCTTATAGACGCAGTGAGAGAAAGACACACACAAACACACAGAATGACTAAACATCACACTTTAAGGCCTATTTAGTTGCTGTTTTGCAGCTTTTGATTATACCACAAGATAATCCTCAGCAAATACAGTTTGCACAATTGTCATCAAAAAGCTCTGTCCCTTGTTACTGTTTCCACGCCCATCACGTTTTCTAGTTTTCTTTTTTATTGTGTCATCTTTTCTTGTCACTGTAAGTAGGGCATCTTGTTCCTCTCTCTTATTTTGCAATGGAATAAGGGTTTTACGACTAGGGAATTGGTGCCATCTATTGCTTCTATTTCTCTCAATGAACCAACTCCTCATAATCACATAATGGTAGTGCATACAAATACATGTTTGTGGCTAACTTAATACAAAGCCGGGATCGGATAATCACTGTTAAGGGTACATTGTTTTTTAAACTGTTGTTTCTAAGGTCAACACTTAGCTTTGGAGATCAACACACTTGGCTGCGTTCAATGGATGGAAATAATTTGTTGTTCTCTGCCTTGCTACATAATTTCCTTAGCACTCAAGCAAGAAGAAGGGATGACTCAGCCTAAAAGATGATGCTATCATACATCAACATCTAGCCTTTAACAATGCAGCCATACTAGTGGTACTCAGTCTTTGCCGGCAATAGCTTAGAAAAGCTACTTGCTTTACTGCAATACATTTAGGAGTGAACCATACATCAGCAGAATTGGACTGAAACTGACTTATTTGCTTAATTAATCCAAGCTGCTACCGTACAAACAGATGACAAATACTTGATCTCACTGACTGATTTTAACAGACTTTATGAGTACTGTCAACATGTACCCCAATCAAAGTGTCAATATCTCAATTACATTATATGGAGTCTGCAATGTGCAGGTATGTTGGCAGCCATATAAACAGATATAGTGTGGTGAAAGGGCGCTCCAGGGATATTACATGTACTACAAACTCTAGGCTGTATAAAAGAGATGTATTAGGTCTTCTGTGACTCTCTGACATCACGACACTACATGATGCTTGTGGTTGTGGAGATTAAAACGTATTGCTGTCTACAAGGATTTTAAATCACATCTTTCATCACAATACAACATTATATTGATTGATTAGACGACGATACCATATTGCAGTTGCCTGCAATCAATATGAGACAATACAGTATTGCCAATTAAGACCATCAGATACATTTATATGGACTCACAAAAAGCAATTAAATCATGATTTGACAATTTTATTAGATGACTCCTTCACACATTAAAATTAAAAACAACAATCTTGAATTTTTTAGAACTGTTGTTCATTAAAGTGCAATCATTTCCTTATGTTTAAGTGCAACTGTTTTTGTATCTTTTAAGAAAGTCCAAAAACAGTGTATCTTAAAGCTGATGATATGTACTGATATTTTCACTTTGCATTGACAATATTGGATTTGTCGATCTTTGAAATAATATGAATCAAAATGTTGATACCCATAACGGTTACCAGGCAAGGAGGGGCTGACGAAAGAGTTGCATTTTGGGAATTATCGAACTTCTATGGGATCCAGTGTTTTCAATGCTTAACTAAGTTTATCTCTGTCACTGCTGCATCAACTTAGACAATTCTCAAAATGTCGAGTTATATTTCACACCTACTTTTAGGTGACGGACTTGTTTCTCCAACGAAATCTCCAGATTTTCAGACAAGGAGATAAAGTTAACCCAATAACAACAAATAAGTAAAAACTCTCTCATGGCTTGTTATTGATATCTTTTTTTTATTTAATCTCATACCTGTAAAAATATATTCTCAAAATAAATAAATATATGAAATAAATATACTGTATGTCCTAGGAAACAAAAACTCATAAATAAGAATACAATCTGTCCACAGGTTCATAAAGGCGTCTTCGTCGGTCCCGTGCTCGGTTTGGCTGCAGTCGGTGGGAGAACCACAGATTTCCTTCACTGGGTTCTAGCATGAGTCTCTGGGACACGCAGTATTCCGGCACAAGACACCACAGAAGAAGTCCTTATAAAACTCCATTGGATCTGTCCTTCTTCTGTTGTTCCTCATGCACTTTGTAGAAAAGTCATATTTTCTGAGCAGCATCACTCTTTGGAGTAGTTTCAAGGTGAATCCATCTCAAAAGTCAGTTTGGTAAAGATGATTCCCTGAGCTCTCAGACCTGTTTCCTACAACAGACATGGCTAATTTCTAGTGCATAAAACTACCTTTTTGTGTAAACCAGCCACACAGTGGAATAAGCATTTTTATAAATCATTCATTTAGCAGCCACAGTAGTGTTTCGAATAAAAATAACTGAAAACTGTGAAATTGACAAGACTCACCAGCCACATTTAAAAGCTAGTAGCAGCCATTTGTGAGTCTCGCCTATTAGTTCACTCACTTTTTTCCTCTTGAACATGCAATTTGGACTAGCAGGTAGATTTTAATTAACGGAAATCAACAAAATCCATAAATCATCTGTTTGGCTACCCAGGCTTCTGCATAGGCCGATAAAGGGGCAAAATTAGGGGCTCAAGTTTTCAGTCATGGGGCCTTCACGTCTTCCATAGAAGATCCCATAATGCTTAGTCAAGCTCCCTGACTAGTTTCCTTCCTCCAAACCATTGGATGGGGGTCTTGAATTGGGAGCACTTTTTATGATCCCATTTTGTCCTGATCAACAAGATCTTCCCTTCAAGAGGGGATAAGGATTATGTGCACTTGGGTTGCTTCTCAGCTCAGACAGAGTCATGATAATGCCCCTTCAGTCTCAGCTCTGGCCCAGTATGTCCCTGTACAGCTCTGGTACTCTATCCGGGTCCACGGGTCTCGGGAGGAAGTGAGTGAACCTCTGATGTCGCCTCGACCTCGTTCCATCCCGTGACGTCCCATCTTTGTTGAGAGCAACAAAGTAAAATGCACCTTTTTCTCCATGCCGGTATATATTTGATGAGTAGGTGTTGTACCAGTTTTCTTCAAATTGCTCCTTAAAGATGGATTCTGCAGAGATCTTTTCCTGCACAAAGAAAGAAAGGCAAACATTTGTTTAGTGATGCAAAATATGCCACCTTCTGGCCGTGAGATTGGTTGGAAATTGATATAGTGATTATGGATGTGTGTGTTCAGTGTTTAGTCAACAATGTGTGTACTCACCGATCCATACAGTTCTCCCTTATTGTTCATGGCCAGGTAGAGTCCACTGTCCACTCCTCGGATGCTAACCAGTCCAACAGCTAGACTGATGAACTCCAAAATGCCTGCAAACATTACATTACATTCACTTGTCAGAAATGTTGCATGTTCAAAATGGCATACAATAAGCATATTCATTCTTATTAACATATCTGATATCACACATAAGCATACATTTTAAATATTAGGTACAATATAAAATAAGTCCTGAGAAAGTTGCAAATTATCCTAATTTTCTGACACAATTGAGGTAAGCCAATGGAGAATGTCCGAAGAAGCATTGACTATGAGACTAAAAGTGACTTTCACTCAATACAAAGAAAAGTACAGTACATATTACTATCCACACTAGCTGACTCTGTAGAGCAAGGCTGCGTCTGGAATGGCCTCTGGCATTAAGCAACATCCAAGTCTCAAATGGAATAAATCAAGTGCCAGGAGTGCTACGGCCTGCAGCACCAAGAGAAATATCTTCCAGTTCTACTTTTGATCTGCTGTAAACTGCAGATGTCTTTCTCTACAACTGAATATAAGCTGGTAAAAGTAAAAGAAAATCGTCTAATCTATCTCAAAGAGGAAAAACATGAAATACTCAATGTACCATCTGGTAAGCTCGTTCATCTTGTTGTATATGTGATAAATAATAAGTTAATTGTTTGAGTTATGGGGAATAGGAATGGGTGTAGACTTTTTTGAACTCCTTTTCTTACAAAAGTAATATATTCACATTGTTTATTTATATTGTTTTGAACTATATGTTTGATTTTTATTGTATTGTTATGTTATACTTATTTTGTTATATGTTCTTAATAAACTAAATAAAACTAAACATGTAATAAATCTGTATGCCTTAACATCTACTGTTAGATTACAGTTAGGTGTTAGAGCAGCAGCTGCCATCACAGTGGGCTACTTCATATCCCAGTAACCTGTGTGGCGGAAGTATGGATATTATAATGGTATGCATAGTTTTAAATTAACAATCAGTTTAACATTACACTGAACTGTGTGTGTGTGTGTGTGTGTGTGTGTGTGTGTGTGTGTGTGTGTGTGTGTGTGTGTGTGTGTGTGTGTGTGTGTGTGTGTGTGTGTGTGTGTGTGTGTGTGTGTGTGTGTGTGTGTGTGTGTGTGTGTCTGTCTGTTCCAGGACCTCCACCGTACCTGTCATTCTATTCTACAATAGTGCCTATACATATACTGTAGCAAGCAGAAATTCCTCAATGCACTATAGGCGTGCTACTCATAATCATAATTACAATGAATATTATTTTTGAAGTGGTGTTTACCGAATGTGCTGTGGTCCTTCCTGGTGCCCTGCACGGTGCCGTCGGGCCGGATCTCCAGGTGGAAGCCGGTCCTGCAGTAGAGCTGACGCCGCCTCAGAATCCCCTTCAGATAACTGAGGTCGGCCAGGCTCCGGGACAGCCTCTCTGCGGACACCAGGTGGTCATGCTGCTGTCCCAGTCCGGTCACCGAGTTGTAGTCCACCGCCCCGGCTGGGGTGAGAACGAAATGAGAGCCAACGTGAGCCGGAGCTGCACCCGCGGGGCCAAAGCTGTCCAGAAATCCGTTGGCGAAGCTCCCCACCTCCGCCGCTGCCCCCATCACAGATAAGACCGCCGATCCGGGTTTACAGCACAGGAGATCCAATTGATGAGCGGTGAGCCTCGGTACGAACCAGCGAGGGTCAGTCCGTGAAAAGGAGACAAATAAAAGTTGGACGTGCGGGAGGAGAAAATCCAGAGTGAGTGCACGTTTGTGGCGCAGTCACCAGCACCTGTAATTAGATTGTCATCTAATTAAGATTAAACTCCAGCGTTATCTTGACGTATGCAGGTATCCCCGGTTGCAGCAGCCCGTGTCCCTCTTCTCCTCTCTCCTTCTGCTATTTATCCCCCTCTCTCAAATCCTCTGCCTCTCTCTCCTCCTCACCTCAAGATACTCCCCTTTGCTCCAGAGCACTTGAGGGTTTTCCTCTCTCTCTCTCTCTCTCTCTCTCTCTCTCTCTCTCTCTCTCTCTCTCTCTCTCTCTCTCTCTCTCTCTCTCTCTCTCTCTCTCTCTTTTTACTCCAGCCTTTTATTTCTGCGGTACCCCTGCCTGCACTCTCACACTTCACTCCAACGCACTACTCCCATATGCGGATATTCACCCCGAGTTGCCTTTTTATGCAAATGCGCCCGATCTCCTCCCTTTATGGCTCATATCTGTTTCCCGTGTGATACCCCAATCTGCATCCCTCAGCTCATCGTTCTGCTGTCTCACCTTTGATGTTCAGTTTCAGTGCAGAGAGCGCAGGGACTTGGAGAGGAAATTAAAAACTACTCAAATAAATTAGCAATGCAGGGTTTTCCCCTTTCGTTTTCCCTGCAGCAAGACGAGTGCTTCAATGAAGCTCATAGGCGTAATATTGCTCATGGGCATTTCAGCAGTTGCACATTTAACAGTGTTTGTGTGAGTGTGCCTGTGTGAAATGGACATAGAGAGAGTGTGTCAAACAGCATGAAAGTGATATTGCCATTACCCTAAACGCTTTACAACCCCACGCCCCCGTTTCGAAATGACTCAGGTGCAGCGGGAGAGACAGACAGAAAGCCCCCATTTGCGTAATTTTCGCACTCTACTGTTGATTTATTGCCCCCGTTTTATGTAACCCTGCAGTCGCACGTTTACAGCGCCCGCACAGACACAAACACATGACACACAACCGTACACATGATCCCACACACACACACCTGTGCAAACGACATCACTTGACTGTCAATCCCTTCATTGATCTTTCCACTGGGCTTTGAACAGCGCAGGAGCCCATAGCCTTAATTGTGGTCTTAAAAAGACGAATCAAAGACACTGAGGCTTCAAAGTGCAGGGATCTTGTAAGGGGATCAGGCAATAACAACCAGAAGAGGGGAATATACCTGTTTGAACTGCAAGCTCAGATAATACCCCGACACTTGACTTGACACTTGAAGGGCTTCAGAAGCTGGTAATTCTTTATGTAAATGTACAGTTATAAACATCTGTTTTATTAATCAAACGTTTGGTCGTATTGCGTCGGCCATATATTTAACGAAACAACTGCCGTCAGGTATTGGTCACGTTCTGCCAAAAATAAAAATAAAACGAAATCATTGCAGACCAAAGATTTTAATTTCAATGATGCTTCATTTGCAGAAAAAATTATAGTATTGCCTACATTTATGCACATTTACATGGAGTATTTTGTTTTAGACCAAAATCTTATATTAAACCTGACCTCCTTTCTTCATTCATGCCATATCATTTGTTCAGATCTGTGTTGCTTGGGGTGCATGTTTAATTTAAGACTGAGGTTTATCCAAGCAAGGGCCATGTTCGAGCCTTTATGGCATTGATTTTGGCATCTATGGAGACACGCGCTCGCGCACACAAACGCACGCGAGTGCACAGCTGCCCCCTCCCTTGGGAGTTGTGTTGATAAATGAGTTGAAGGTGCAGAGGTGTTTTTGTGCGTGCGTGTGGTCGCTACGCATGGTCATTTTTTATTAGTGTCGATTTGTCCAGCAAAGCATGACAGGAAGAGGTGGGACAATTGCATGTGCTTTTAATCTTATACGTTATTCTTATACTGTCGTGCTTGCCTACATACATTACATTAGTGTATACTGGTTGTACAACAGTGTATAAGGCAGACAAACAGTGTTTGCGCGTGGCATGCTACCTACTCCTCCTTATTTCCCTCGCTTCATTATTATTTATGACTAGTAAAAAAAATGAACTTTTTTTTAAAAAGGGGACACGATCGATCGGTATCGCCTCCAGGCTGATCAGATTCTGATGTATTGGATATCGACCTGGCCACAATGAAGATGTCAACTGCAATGCCACATTTCCACACACAAGGTGCAAGTAAACAGTTCCCAGGGTCACATAGTTTACTTTAAAATAAACGTTATGTTGGTTTACTGCCCTGTTTGTAGGACTTAGAGTGAAGCCCTAGCCAAAGCAGTCAATGGAGAGGAGGAGAGGAGGAGAGGAGGAGGAGGAGGCCCCTAGGGTTATACCCCCATCACCCACCCACACACACATACACACAAAAAGACATTACAACCTAATCGAATGCCTGGGTAATGGAATAACTAAATAAGTAGCCTAGAGGTTATTAATGCAAGTGGTTCCCAAACATTGGTCTCGGGAACTCCAGGGGTCCTCATTTAAAGCAAAATTGAAAAGGTCCCTATGAAAATGTAGACTTGTTTAATTCCATCACTATTTATGTATGTCACTTAGAAATAGGCGTAAACTCAGATTATTTTTCTCTCAACATTTAGATAGGTCTCGTTCAAATATAAATAAACCACAACAATGAATGTTTTACCTTTATTGGACAAACTGGTTGGCTATTGGGATACAACACATAGTGTGCTATTGCTTGGGTCAATGTAAATACTTGAATTGAGAGATGTTATGCAACAGTCAATATTAAACACCTGGCGGACCACCTTAAATTACATGTCAAACTTGTGGGCATTTAACATCCAAGGATTTTTTTGTACAGATATTATGTTTGCATGAATTATTTAGCATTTTCCATCTCGAGGATAACAAATTAGGTGAGTATTATTAGTCACCGTGATCGGCAAAAACTTGTTTGGATTGTGATATTAAAGGGACAAATTAAGGGCTTATTAGCTATATCAAACCCCTTCAAGAGTTATATCAAGCGGTTTTGATAGTCATTGTTTGATCTGTTTTCAACTTGTGGCTAAATGGAGCTCATAGGAGTGATCCTCGGTGCTTCATGTGAGAACAGGTGACAGGCACATCTATTAGACTTCTCGCCTTTATTCTCTCAGCATCAAAGGTAAAGAAAAAGCCCCATCAGGTTAACATAAGTCTAACATGTAAAGACTTAAATGAAGAGTTCATCTTTGATATCTGTTTGATATCTGCTCTCCATTGGCTCCTTTGATCTTAAACTTCCCACTAGAAATGTGATACCCCACTAACCCTCAATGGAAAGTGCAGAGTGACAAATGTATATATCATTGGTCACTTAGAAATTCCCCTGTGTAAACCAAGATGTTTTTCAAGTTTATTCCAAGATTTAGAGTTAGCGTTATATTTGAGCTCCCGTTCTTTTTTTTCAAAAATGTTTGGGTATACTTTATACTTCTACTTTCGCACGTTTGATGAGTATCTATTTTACTCCAATACATTTATCTGACAACCATACACATGTTATTTAGCTGATTATGAATGTATACAACACATTGATTTAGAACATACTTATAATCAGAATCAGAATACCTTTATTAGTCTAACAGAGTACAGTGCTGCTATTGATAACAGGACTGTAAAATATGATATAAAGTTCATGAATTAGGGTAGCCCCCACTTTGAGATTTGATGTGTCAACTTTAAAATATGCCTATTTTAATATACGTTTTGTTTGAATGAATCCAGTCTCATGTAATTGTCTTAGTTAAATGTAATGTAATCTTAGTATATTGACTACACTGTTTATCTACGACTGAATCTTGTTTATCATTGATCGCGGTTTAAATGTAATCACCCACTCTCATTCAGTGAAGCATCAAATCCTCCCGAGGGACTAAACTCTCAGCCTCAGCATCAACAGAGTGCCCGCACATCTCGCGATGAAAAGCGATACTTTGTGCTGCCTGCAAAGTTGTATCAAAGCAGCAGCACAGCGACAGCAGCAGCAGCAGCAGCAGCAAAAACAGCAGCAGCAATGGCCGCTTTCCGCAGAGTGGCAGCACTGGCCGGAAAGTTAAACCTCTGGACGGCGGCGAGAACCGAGCTCTTCGGCGGTCAGACGGCCAGTGGAGGAAGGACACGGAAATGTCTGGCTGTCGGGATGTGTCTCGCAACGGGAGGTGCCGTGGCGGCTTACTTTTACAACGATACGTGGAGCGGCAGAGGCAGGAAGAGGATGGGGAGTCACGAAAACAACGGTCTGCTGCCGTCCATCCCGACCGTTATTGCCAAGGAGAAGGTAGGAGGCCGATATTTTGTACGGAAACAGCAGGCTTTAGAGACACGTAGACAGGAAAGTCAGTGGCAGGAAACGTGTTGACTTCAGTGTTGACATAGGGGGCCTCGGTATGAAGGGCTGTGGGGTAAAAACGACAGACCACTGAGAGAGACTGCAGAGAGCTTCACATCTTCTTCAGACCAAAGTCGGCTCAGTGAGACGAGCCTACTTGTTTTTTGTACTCATAGTTTTTCCTCTCGGACGGATAAACGGAGTCATTTGTTCCCACGCCCAGTGGAAACAGCTCGCTCACTGTTTTGGCTGCAGGATGATGTGCGCGCGCATATGTGGAAATGTCGCTCTCCGGTTGAGCTGGTGCTGAAATGACAACACGGTGGGGATGTTACGCAACATCTTGCATTCAAGGCCAATGGTGTACAAATACTGTACTTAAAGGTGGGGTATGTAATTTATTTCAGAAACACTTTTTGTTATATTCCATGGAATGCTCTTAACATCCCGATAGCAATGAATATGTTAAATGCTTTGACAATAAATACATACAAAATGTTCATCTGTGGAAGCCGTGGCTAGGTTACCCTAACCCTAACCCAGCCCGGCTAAAGTAACTGGATGGCCTACCTGCCTGTCAGCCTTCCATCTGTGCACAAACTTATCTCGTGTCCTCATTGGCCATGTGCGCGTTCTTGTGTGTTGGAGGAGGGGCTCTGTAAGGAAGTCTGAAGGAAGGGGCAGATTTTTTCCTGTTGTGTATTTTCAAATTATAGCGCACTCGAGCTGGTTTCTCCAAAATTACATACCCCACCTTTAAGTACAATTTCAGAATTGTACTGTTTTGCTACTTTGTACTTCTACCCGACTACAATTCAGAGATAAATAGTGTACTTTTACTCCACTACACACAAACATACACAAAACACCTTTAAAGGACTTTAGTTACACTTGGAGTAACATGCACATACCCTGCAGTATACTGTACAAAGTCATTCAAACTAGCTGCACCTATTCCAGCTTCAATAACACTTTAATGCATCAGTAATTATAATCCAAACTTATCTTATATTATTCTGAAATGGGCCAATCTGCATAGCCAGTACTTTTACTTTTGGTACTTTAAGTATATTTAGATGCCAATACTTTTGTACTTTTACTTGAATAACATTTTGAATGCAGGACTGTCACTGGACTCTCCGTCATAAACGGCTTGTTGGAGCTCCTGCCCCCCCCCCCCCCCCTCCCCCTCCCTGTGAGCCCAGTGGCCGTCTGCGAGACAGCGAGACACAGCGAAACCCTGCCCGAAACACACACACACCCGCAGCCTGGCTGGGAGTTTGTGTGTGTGCCCAGGCTGAGTTCCGCGGTGTCTCGCCGACCCCACACCAGTGAGCCAGCTCACACTCTCCGCTCCTCGCAGCGGCGAGCCTCGCAACGTCCCGCCGAGTGTGTGTGTGTGAGGAAGTCCGCGGATTGGTCCAAACGTAACGGCTCCACGGACGTAATGGACGTAACGGCTCCACGGACGTAACGGCTCCACGGACGTAACGTAACGGCTCCACAGATTGGTCCATTTGGACCAATTACGTTACGTCACTATACCCAAAATACGTCACTATACCCAAGAAGTAAACAATGGAAAAAGAGAAATCTCCAACGAGGCGTTCTGGGGCAGCATAGACAGGTTTTTTCTGTGTTAGAGTTTTACTCGCTACTGGGTGTACTTTGAGGGTTTGTGTCTCTGCAGACCGTTTACATGCAGAACAAGCTACATAACACACAAGGGGACGGGTAATAACCGGAAAAGCATGACATGGGCTCTTTAAGTACAAGCTCTGAATACTTCTTCCACATCTGTTCAAGGCTAACACTTTAAAATCAAATACACACATTTCAGAGTTGTAACTATTTTCCAAAAGGCCAAATACTTGAATAGCTAAGTAGTTCCTGCAGTTTGATGTTGAATATTTGGTTGCTTGAGAAATAATTATAGTTAACCTTTTCCAGCTGTGTAAGAAGTACTCAGATACTTTTAACTTAACCATTCCACATGTTAAAAACAACACAGTACAAGTTACAGTTTGTAATGTATTACTCAGAGCAGTAAAATCAACCAAAAGTAAAACAATAAATACATACAATTAATCATTACGGAGAAGGGAGCTACTCAGAAGTTATACTCATATATATAGTATTTTTTTAATAATTATTGACGCCTAAACATGTAAAAGGTTCTTACATTTCGTAGCTGGAATAATTTTTTAACTACTTTCTATATTTTTTATGTTCGGCATTCATAAGATGATGATTTTTCCTGAATTAAAAAAATGTGATACGTTAGTGGTAAACTTACTTTATACCACTTTCAGTGCCATTATATTATCATTTGTGAAAATCTGAAAACAATTAGTTGGGGACAGAATGTGGGCTTTAGACTGATGGTTGGACAAAACAATACAAACAATAAAAGAAGTACCTTCAGTTTTGGAAACACTACCTTTTACTATTTCCTAACATTTTATTAGGTCAAACAATTAGTGAAGCAAATAGTCAGCAGCCTTGATTGGTGAGGAAATGTGTTTGTTGCAGCGCTTTTCCAGATATCTCTAAATCTTTATACTACTTTAATGCATGTACGCTTGATATGCCTGTATTCACAGTATGTATACATGTATGCATTCTTGAACAGAAATATATGTATGCACTTGCTTGACATAAGAACATGCATATAAGCATGCATACACATTTGACATATTGTCTAGCATGTTCAGAAATGTTGTTCATTTTGTTGTTCATTTTTACTATAAATGTAGGTTTAATAAGGAAGCCTACATCTTCTGCCTACAAACCAGAGACAACAGAATACTCAATATTTACATCCATAATTAAAAAAGACCACTGACTTAATCCTGACTGCAGCTGTTAGGAAGATAACCCGGAGACAAATTAGCCGGTTTATGATCAGTCGGGGTGTCATGATCAAGATCTTTTGGGACCAATCCTGATCAAGTATTTTCATGTTTTGTGTATGAAGGTTGTGAGACGAGGTTTGATCTTCTAAACAGCCTGGGATCAAATAGTTTCCTGCCTATAAGAAGAACAGTAAGGATGCCTGACTAAGGAACACGTTGGCTTGACCAAACTTAGCTTAGACCTCAGAAAACAATTTGTCTTACTATCATACAGAGTGACTTGATGTCGGGTTGGATGATTGGGAAACTTGAGAATAACATAAGGAGACAATGGTTCCACCAGAGTGGTTCTCAGCGTTTGGGCGCTGCTGGGTTCAGATGGACAACGGACCACTTGGGAATGTTTTGCCAGCTTGGCGCTAGAAGAACTCCTAACATAGGTAAAGGAACGCCAATCAGCTTGAATAATGTAAGTCTCAGAGTCTGTATTTTCCTGAAGGACAGACAGTAAAGCAGGCAATCAAGAGACACGTGCAGCATAGGGCTGCACGATATGTCCAACATCTTCTATCGCTTTATATAAATGTATCACATCATATATATCACGATGAAACATGTTTTGGGTAACTCTTGGGTAAATAGATAGAAATCATCAAATCAGACCTGTTGTATGACAATAGAGAAAACTGCTACTTTATAACCCTCTTTGCATTTGTATGATTCCAAAAGGAGCTGAAAAACATTGACATTTTAACGCCTCAGACTTAAGAACTGGTTCATATATGCTGGCACCTTAGCCAGATAGATTGTACTTTAATTGTATAACAAAAAAAGGAAGAGATGGACTTAAATCTGCAGATGGAGAACACTGGGGTGCCTGAGGGGAAAACACCTGGAGCATCTGCTTTGCAGTTAGGAGAACAAGGCTTGGCGACATTTAGTTGTGGCTACATATCATTATAACCACGCAAGAACACAGTGTACCTCACTGAATGTCATTTCGAATCACTGCCATTTAAATATATTTTTCCCGAGGAGCTCGCATTACTTTTCACATCATGTCGTGCCGCTTGGCACCGAGCTGCCTTTGCAGAACTTTATAAACTTCATTCATTAGTGAGAGTCAAAGCCACGGGCGCCTGTGCTCTTACACTTGATTACAGTGCATTCCTATGAAGCCGAGAGCTCATCTCCTATTCACGCCTTCAAAAGCCCCCTCGGTGAAGGCAGCATCAAAGCTTTATGAATGAATCTGTGTGCTCATTAGCATGTTAGCTGCGCTGAGCAGGAACCTCGTGCGCTGGGGCCTGCGGCCAAACAGGTTTACATTTGGAAACCTCTCTGCTAATTACACCGCTTCATGCAGCACAATCTGTGGGAGCTGCTCTCCTACTCTGCAGCTAATCAAGTTGAAGCCCTGGCTCCTTGCAGAGAGAGAGAGAGAGAGAGAGAGGGAGAGAGAGAGAGAGAGAGAGAGGGAGAGATGCTAATCAAGTAGAAAGTAGTGACAAAGTATTTGTGTGTGTATGTGTGTTCGTGCGCCCATTTTTCCTGTTATTGTACTGCACCAGAGGTGCAAGTTGAAAAGTTGAGGCCAAGAATAGATGGATCTCCTCATTAAAGAAATTCAAAAGCAGTGAAGAGGCACAGACAGTTTAGATTCTGCTGTCTGTGCGTCAGAGTTCCCTCTTACTAGATGGGGAAGCCTGCTGGTAAAATACTTAAAGTACATTATGACATGTACCTTTGGTAATGCCTATACTTTAACATCACTCACTATGATTTATTGTAAGTAATGTAAAATGCACTACTTTGACTGTTTTGTGTCCTTCTGTTAACTGTTATTTTGTTCTGATTATGCATTCTCTTTTGACTCTTTAAAAAAAGAAAGAAAAGATTCTTAATAATATTTTATTTAATAGATTAATATTTTGCTCTGCGTTTTGTTTTGTTTTTATGTCTGCAGGCACGTCCGTTTGACTTTGAGGAAGGAGACGTGTACATGTCGTCCCATGAGCATCGCTTCCGCATGTTCAGCTCTGTGGAGTACGATGGGCAGCTTTACATGACTCCTCAGAACTTCATCGAGTCGGTCACCATGAGCGAACCCAAAAGTATGTTTCGAATACACTTTTTCACCCGGTTCAACACTCTACATGAGACATAATAATGTGGGTTCCTATCCACCTAGAGTAGATTATTGTAGCTTTTATATATTGTGTAGAGACCTTGCTTTCATGGTCCAAAGTGTTTTTGAACTTTAAAAAATGTTTTGGCTTTGAGGGAAACTACATTTAAGATTAAGATTAAGATGGACTAATAAAAATCCATCTTAATCTTAATCTTAAATGTAGTTTCCCTCAAAGCCAAAACAAACAACGGCAAGACCAAGTGCTACCGAGGTGTCCCTGAGCAAGGCACCGTTAGTTTCCCTCAAAGCCAAAACATCCCCTCATGGGGAAATTGTTTCTCTGCATTTGACCCATCCTAGTGTTAGGAGCAGTGTGCTGCCATTTTGAACGGCACCCGGGGAGCAGTGTGGGGAACGGTGCCTTGCTCAGGGACACCTCGGTAGCACTTGGTCTTGCCGGGACTTGAACTGGTGACCTTCCAGTTGCCAAGCCAAGTCCCTATGGACTTCGCCACCACCTCTCCTAAGGGTCCGGGGCCCCTCAGGGGCGGTGGTGGCGAAGAGGGACCTCTTTTTGAGGGAAACTACATTTAAGATTAAGATTAAGATGGACTAATAAAAGTCCATCTTAATCTTAATCTTAAATGTAGTTTCCCTCAAAGCCAAAACATCCCCTCATGGGGAAATTGTTTCTCTGCATTTGACCCATCCTAGTGTTAGGAGCAGTGTGCTGCCATTTTGAACGGCACCCGGGGAGCAGTGTGGGGAACGGTGCCTTGCTCAGGGACACCTCGGTAGCACTTGGTCTTGCCGGGATTTGAACTGGTGACCTTCCAGTTGCCAAGCCAAGTCCCTATGGACTTCGCCACCACCTCTCCTAAGGGTCCGGGGCCCCTCAGGGGCGGTGGTGGCGAAGAGGGACCTCTTTTTGAGGGAAACTACATCCTCTAGTATGAGCCATTTCAGTTTGACGCAGCCATACAGGTTTTTTCATGAAATTTGAACTGTGTCTAGATTTGAATGATTACACTTACACGTGACATCATTTATTATACAATACAGACCTATTTCAGAAACTCACAATGCTACTGAACATAACTGGGCGAGTTGGATGCTAAAGTTTTATTTCTTTATTTTCCTTTTTGGTACACAAGCATTTTTATATCTTTATATGCTTTTGATAACCGACCAAATCAAACATAATAATGTGTTTTTAGTTTGCTGATGGACACATCTGATCCAAAATGTATATCCCAATATGGATGCTAGTGCCAGGTGTAAAATAGATCATTTTTTACAGAAAGTTTAAAAACCCTTTAGTTGGTTTAAACACGTCATTGGTGTTTCTGTCAGCCTGCTGCCAGTCCTAACAGATTAGCCCTGGCCAGCCAGCCTCAAAGCAGATGGCTTTACAGCTAATGTTTAGTCTGAGGTTAATGTTAGTCACACACACACACACACACACACACACACACACACGCACACACGCACGCACGCACGCACGCACACCGACTCCCACAGACACACTCACACACACTCAACTTGTCCACATTCCATTTGCTCATATTGGCTCTTTCTCCAGTAAATATCTAAACCAGACACTTAACTTATTTTTTTACTTTGTGACAACTGCTTTAAAAATGCCCTCACAAGTTGAGATGATCAAAACCAAAACTTCCAAAAGAGCTACCATTCCTTCCTTCAGCGCGCATGTGATTGTATTGCGTGCAAACTGTGCACCTGTATGTGCGTGTTTACATCCAGCCAGGCTCACTGACATACGATACAGCCGCACATACCCTCTCAGCAGCCGACATCCTCTAATGCCCCCTTTGAAGTTGAATTAGATGAACTTTGTTGTATAAAACAGAACAAAAGTAGTATGTGCTTTTACGGGGACATTCCACGTACTACAAAGACAAGCACGGGGCACTTTAGACGGTACAAATGGGCCTGTGATGATGACAGTGTATATACAGTGAGTGTGTCTGTGCCTGTTGGTGTGTGTGTGTGTGTTGTGACTGTACCGGGCACATTAAGACCCATTTCTAGATCATACAGATGCTATCTAACCAAGCCCACCCAAACTCTCTTCTCCTCTTTCCCTCTTCTTCTCTCCTCTTTTGTCTCGTTCCCTGGCAGACAAGAGGCCCTGGAGGTCCCTGGCCAAACAGGTGGGACACACACTCCTGATGCTTGTTCCTGCTGCTGCTGCTGCATGTTACATCTGTTGCACACTGCAGTCAAAATACAGATTTTGCCAGGATTGTTTCAGAGACAGAATCTGTTAGCATTTTTGCATGATTGCACATCATTATTGGTTTCATTGTCGCATTATGCAAGGAAATAAAAACATGTGAAGGAAGATTTTAGAGGCCACCACATGTAAACGATATATGTCCTATATATACTGGTCACTTATGTGGGTAAGAGTTAGACTATGAAAATCAGTCCAGGTGTTTAAAGAGTGATATATAGCGGCTGCAGAAAGTATCCTGACCCCTTCACCTTTGAACATTTGAATCTGTGTTAAATTCTCCACTATAATTTAACATAACAAATGTACATGGAAAAATAGTCATATGTAAATATAGCAATTGTTCCATTCAATTGGAACCAATCAGGTGACTTCTGTAGTGCAATTGTATTAACATCAGTTGGACAAACCATAGTTAACTTGTTAATAACTGACTTGTTAATTATATGTTTCTTGAAATATTGTAGAACTACAGGACATCCTTTTCTCTTACCAGTTTAAAAGCCCAATACAATCTTAAAGGTACCCTGTGTTTGGTTATGTTTGCATTTGGAGTCTTTTTACCAAGACCGTCGTGTCTATTACAGTATGAGGCACAACACATGTGTTTCATTTGTTTCCTTGCTCAAAACTCATTGTTAGATCGTCTACTTTCCCCCGTCTTCTCTGAGCCTTACAACTACCAGTTGTTTATCAGTGGAAAGCGTTTCTTGCAAATATTACACATTTGCATTTCTGCTCTCTGCAGTAGGCACCAATATGTATCGTGTTACCCACGGGGTCATTCTAGTAGAGCACGAGATACATGCAAAACAGGAACCTGCTGATCAAACATTGCTCCATTGTTCTACCAGTGACCTATTTGCATCCAATTAATGTTGGCAGCTCATGTTTTCAAAAATATGAAAGAGAAAACTCAATTTTTAAATCTTAAAAAACTTTTCTTGTTTTTACATTTTTCTTTGTTACTTTTTCACTTGATTGTTTTATTGTGAACCCTTGCATGATACCCACTGTCTCTGTCAATGCAAATGTCATTGTTTGAAGCTTGAAGGTGTAGGTTTTGAGTTAATTGACATATATGTGTGTTTGTTTTTGTGCATTTGTCAGGAGCTGGAGAAGATGTTGGTAGAAACTCCCCCAGTATGGAGAGGATCCTCCAAACTGTTCCGCAACCTGAGAGAACGAGGTAAGAGAGAGCACACACACACACACACACACACACACACACACACACACACACACACACACACACACACACACACACACACACACACACACACACACACACACACACACACACACACACACACACACACACACACACACACACACACACACACACACACACACACACACACACACACACACACACACACACACACACACACACACACACACACTCTCTCTTAAATAACACTAATGTACTTGCTATCAGAGTGGTCAGATAATAACAAGGTCAGTAAATGTCTATGTATTAGGTTGTGGAGTTTTGTCGCTATTATAGTTACTATTGCATTAAATTAAATATACACATTATGCTGATTTTGCTATAACTTATATATACAGGTCAAATATTGCCTTTTGTCAGTAAGAAACATTTGTATAAATGGTACACCATTTTCTGTAGATTTTCATGAATACCAGGGCTTACCTGCCGATGTGTGACTAAATAGCGCTTGTGTGTGTGTGTGTGTGTGTGTGTGTGTGTGTGTGTGTGTGTGTGTGTGTGTGTGTGTGTGTGTGTGTGTGTGTGTGTGTGTGTGTGTGTGTGTGTGTGTGTGTGTGTGTGTGTGTGTGTGTCACTGTAGGTGTGGGTGTGTGTGTGGGTGTGTGTTTCACTGTAGGTGTCTCTAATCCGGGGTTGAAACCATGCTGTCCTTCCTTACAGCCAAACAACCTGCTGAAAAATCTAAAAATAAATCTCCTCTCTTTTTCTCCTCTTGTTCTCTTCTCTTCATTGAATATGGAAACACAATAATTAAACAGCACCAAAGACAGATAGAGGGAGAGATCTAATTTAAGTATTTGATTTAGGAGTGTGTAAAAGAGGAATCGTACAGTCCGAGTGAGTCCCCATAGTGATAATTACACTCACACACGGAGATGCTAAATATAACATGCCCTATCTTCATCTACCGTGATAATGTACCATGCAACTAATGGGTTGTGAGAGTGTTCTACATTTAGACTTCAAGGACCAATAACCAGAAGCATTGCCCTCGTCCTTTTCTTAAAAACAGAAAACTGGAGAAAAAGCAGAAATGAAAAAGGAGATGCGAGAGGAAGTAAGGACAGCAGGGAATAGAACATTAACAAGAAAGACACATGCAGAGCAGGGAGTGAAAATGTATATAAAGATGTCAAGTCTTAAGGGTCTGATTATTATTTATTAGAGGTAAATTAACTTGACACTAAGATTACTAGAAAAGCCTTTATTTCAAATGTTTAGGTAGTTTTTGGCTCCCGTCTTCAGCACTGTATCCGTTTGAATGCCCTGAATCTTAAATTGAGACGCTTTTAGCTCACCAACATCTCGCAGTTGTTTCACTCCAGTCTTTTGCTTCTCGTCTTTGTACATTCATAACGAAGATTCATGAACATATATTATATTGTAGTGGCTTGTCTTTGTGTGAGTGTGCCCCACTTTACACCACTGGTCAAATTTGGCATCACAAAACTTGTGATGGGTAGTTGGGTTAAAAAAAAAAGGCTGAGCTTGAAGATGGGTGATGGAATAAGACTGTTACCAAAGTTACCATTTCCAACCTTAGAGGCTCAGTAAGATAAGTGTGGATGATGACTGTAGGCTAATATTCAGTTTGTGCTGCCTGTCGTTGTCTTGATGGCTGGTTTCTCACTTTTCTCTCTTAAAAACCTGCAACTCCTCACACATACTCCCAACCCTAAAAGCCTGCTTCCTGTATTTATTATGCCACCTTTTAAAAATCCAGTAGTGACAGTTAGGAAATAAATGAAATAAACATTCATTTTAAGAAATGTTTAAAAAATGTTTTAAGGTGGCAAAAAGCCAAGTATTTTACACAGGTGTTTGAGATTGGTTAGTGTCAACTGAAAACACTTATATCATTTCTGATTTTGCTGCAGGTTCCCTTTAGCTTACTGACACGTATTTCTTAGACTCAAAAAATGACACTTCAGTGCTGAAAACACTTTTCAAAATTGTATTCAAAGTACGCACATACAGATGGAAAAATGGCATACACAGTTATGCACTACATTTTAGAGTCCATGTGAATATTTCAGATTTTCCTCGTGCATCTTGACTGTGTCTCTTCCCATAATGGTTGGAGTGCCTCAGCCTCTGTCTGCCACTCCAGCATGTTGTTCTCCACAGGGAACCAGCCTGCTGTTTCATACACCACATTGTTGCTTTGGGGGTAAAGCAGTGACTGGCTCTGCATCACTGGAGCCTGGAGGGGATAGGGATTTGGGAAGCCACATGCTCTTTTCTCATACAAATATATATATATATATATATATATGTAGGTTATACGAATATAACCTACACATCTGTATACAAGGTGAAATACAGGAATGTAGCTTGGAAAAATAACTGGTTTTCTCCTGGTTTTACAGTGTATAAGACATTGCATCCCGAAACCAATTTTAAAATAATAATAAAATAAAATGACACTGCTTGTTTGAAGTCTAAGGACTTCCCAGATACCGACAAAACCAAATAGTGTTGAGAATCAGCTGATCCCAGTCAACAGAAAATCTTGTGAACGTTTTTGAATATAAACAAGACTGTTGCTTAGTCACACAATGCGAAGAGGAGCTGAGATCATTGAATGATTTTTTGAGAGGCTGGCCTCCAACTCTTAACACACATGTTCCTTACTGATGAAAAGAGTACATATTTATACCACACACACACACACACACACACACACACACACACACACACACACACACACACACACACACACACACACACACACACACACACACACACACACACACACACACACACACACTATTCAACAGTACCTCTTTACAAATAATGTGTTGTTTTTCTTACCTAAACCGGCTTTCTTACTGTGTGTGTGTGTGTGTGTGTGTGTGTGTGTGTGTGTGTGTGTGTGTGTGTGTGTGTGTGTGTGTGTGTGTGTGTGTGTGTGTGTGTGTGTGTGTGTGTGTGTGTGTGTGTGTGTGTGTGTGTGTGTGTGTGTGTCTGTGTGTAGCTTATTGAAAAGAATGTTCAACACTAATGTGGACCTAGATGGATGTTTAAGATTTTCTAACCCTATCACCAGTTCAAAAGCATATAAAGTATACGCAAAGGATACATTTTATTTGAGTGATCATAAGTCAGTGCTCCTGTCATATGAAAATGTCAGTATGACAGTGATCCCTTACAGAATACTTTTATAAAAAAATGTGCTATTTAATAGAAGGTAAACATATATCTTTTTGTATTTACTATGCATAGTAATTATAAGCAGACTTTTCTAAATAGAATATAATAATCAGTGAATTGCATAAATAATGTAATTTAAATATACAAATAGCAAACATAGTGTTATCACCTACATTCAGTTTAGTTTACACTGATCATTGACTTTGATGGAGAGGTTTTCTCCTAATGAGGATTAGTAACAACATTTCCCTGAAAGTCTGTGAGCACAAACACGCAGAATGTATTTGAGAAACCCGAGCACTTTCAGAGTGTATCTCCTGGTATTTACACAGCTCAGGCTACATGAGGAAAAGAGAATTCAGTTCCAAACCAGCTCCTCTACACAAAGCAGTCGGGCATCAGGAAAACACTAGGCTCACACTAGTTTTCATTGGTGTCATGTTCACTGAAACACACACACACACACACACACACACACACACACACACACACACACACACACACACACACACACACACACACACACACACACACACACACACACACACACACACACACACACACACACACACGGGAAAGCAGTCTCCCGTAACACTCAAGCGAGTCACCCTGAACTATCTGAGCCATCAGACAGAAAGCGAAAAAGCGAGAGAGAGATGAGACAGAGCTACACAGATTCCTAAATGGGCCTGAGGCAAGAAAGGATCACCTCCTGAGACATTTTTCACTTGCTTATCCAAACACAGACACATACACATGTACACACCCCCCCCACCAACCAGTGTCTTTACTTTGGACACTTGGGGTGTGGAAAAAGAAACGCTGTGTGGTCAAATGGCTGTTGGCAGCTCAGCTCCAAGACACATTTTTAGATACTATCTTCATGAAAGGGGGGGATTATGAGTGTGTGTGTGTGTGTGTGTGTGTGTGTGGTCTTTGAACATCTGTAAACATTGTGTGTGTTGAATGTTCCCTTTTCTTTAACTCTCTCTGTCTTGGTCTCATTACCAGGCGTCGTCTCATACACAGAGTACCTGTTCCTGCTCTGCATCCTGACAAGTGAGTCTTTTCAGTCTCTTTACAAATCCTCTTCTCATCTTCTGCCTTCTGATTTTACTCTAGCAGTATGCTGTGCTTATTTTGGGAGACGCTTTGCTACCATAATGATAATAAATGTTTTTTTCTCCCTTGGGGTAAGAAGGAAATTAAGAGAGAGACACGGAGAAGGAGAAACAACATAAAGTGGACCTATCATGCAATATTTTAACAATATATTTTAGGGCCATACCTATATAAAACATTTTTTTCAAAATACCAAACAGATCATGCATTTTAGCCATGCCTCATTTCGCTCTATTTGCTCTATTCCAGCCCTGTCTTCACAAGGGCTGATTCTGTGGCAAATGAGCTGCAGCTGACCACGCCCCCCTGCAAAGGAGGGGGGCGAGGCACGATGCTGTTACCATGCCACGGCAACCTCTCATTCCCCTGATAGGTGGGGAGTTGCCCATATAGGCGGAGCTCCCCGTTTCTGACGTCAGAACAATTTCAAATCTGTACCAGTCTGTATCAGATCCGTTGCAGCCCCGTTTTTAGAGATTTGGGTGTGGAGGAAAAGAGAGAGGGTTGTGTTTTCTGACACTTGGTGAGTTCCCTGACACATCGGTGACACATATTCATGTATAAAAGACGTACAAAAGTGCATTTTGCATGATAGGTCCCCTTTAAAGTAAATCGAATTGTTCAATAAATAAATAAATACATATTAACTATATCTTAAAGTCCATATATATTTATGCACATGCCCCACCTCCCCCTGTATAGCCTGTATACCACTTCTTCCCATGCTATTTCTGGATTTATAATTGCTTAACACACACACACACACACACACACACACACACACACACACACACACACACACACACACACACACACACACACACACACACACACACACACACACACACACACACACACACACACACACACACACACACACACACACACACCCTCACCCTATGTTCTCTCCTTTCTGTTCTCCAGAGCCCCATGCTGGCTTTAAGATTGCTTTCAATATGTTTGATGCAGACGGCAACCAGATGGTGGACAAGAGGGAGTTCTTGGTGGTGAGTCTCGGATACTGGGAGAAAATCCACCCAATGACTGAATTAATGTTATTTTTAACATCACTCCTGACACAGATGGGCAATGCTATGATATCATAGATATTTAGAATAACTGTGAAGTGAAACAGGGATGGACGATTCATGTTTTTATGAACCTTGAATCCCAAAGGCCTGAAGCTATTTGTTACACTCACAGCATTTAAAAGCTGATTTCCATTTTACTTTTCAACGGATAATCTATAGAGCATTTGAGTAAAATAATTTCTTTAGAATTAAACCTAGATGGCTGCATGTGTCTCACTTTCCCTGTGGGATTGGACCAACAGATTTTCAACTGAAAACACTGCTGCAGGCAGGAAGTGATGATAATCCCTGTGGAGGCTGCTGGGAGTGGGATGGTAATGGCTGATGATCTTGTGGGAGTATACCTTAACAAATTAGTGTTTGGTGATAAGCTCTGATCTTTCTGCTGAAAATTGACATCTGTAGTCAATCAAAGGGAATAGTGATGAATTAACTATTACTAGTAACACAACTGAAGTTCTCTGCATCAAGCGTTTCAGTATTGATTCAACTTTGAGTAGACAATATGTGACCATAAATCCCTTTAAATGTCAAACTAGAGACAAACAATCTCTTAATCAAGTTGTCAAAAGGCCCATACTTGAATCATATCATAGACCAGTATGAAAACAATTATTTAACTTCAACCTGTGCACTCATTGAATTTGTGTGCATATGATCATTTCAAAGCTTCAAACAGAGCTTTCTCTCATTATAGCTTCAGGAGATCTTCCGGAAAAAAAATGAAAAAAGAGGGAGGAAAGGAGATGCGGAGAAGTCGGCACAGCTGGTAAGAAAGTTGGTAACCTGGGACAAGTGTGTGTTTGTGTGTGAGGAGAGATAGATGAACTTATTTCACTAATCGCTCCAATTGTGAAGAAAACATTAATACTATGGACGTCAGTGATGCTGCTATTTAACTTCTGGTTAATGGACCAGTTAAAATATAAAAATAACACATTACTGTAAGTTCCTTCCCTTTTAAAATGGCATTTTAATGCATCCATCACCTCTCGGTTTCTTAAGGTGTAAAACAAATGCTGTGTCTTATGGATGTATTGAAAAAGACAGATCATCATCCAAGTTTGTTGTCATCTATATTTAAGCAAGTATTACAGTTAGATAAACCCTTCATGTAATCATGTTTGAGTGCATGCTCCCTTATAGAGACTGTTTTGACAGTGTGGTATCTCCTCTGTTTTACTGTGAACTTGTTATATGGGATAAACTCTTAAAAGAATATGTCTTTTTTGACACTTCTGTGATTGTTTTTGAACAACAGAGGTCACTATGGTTTACTACACTGAACAATGTTTTGTTATCATTATAGCTGCAGGCTTGAAAACCTTCATGCTGAATTAGAGCCAAATGACAATATGTCAGCTAATATCTAGATATGCCAATATCAGAATATCCAATCTAGTTTATTGCCAAGAAGGTTTTCACATACAATTAATGTGTATTGGTGCATAACATTAACATAGTGAGAGACTTCAATAATAATTAACCACATATATTATTTAAAAAAAGTATTGTGTATCGTAAAAATGTGGAATGGAAAAATGGAATACAATAAAACATGACACAAATACTACCAGAAATGTACAAGGAACATATATATATATATATATATATACAAAAGAGTAATAAACAACTGTACAGAATATATAAAATACTATACAAAATATGTGCTATACATCTAAATACAAAAATATAATAGTGCTGCTTTTTTAAAAGTGATTTGTACAGAAATGTCAAATATCTGCCAACCCAAATATAATAATAACAATAATACATTTTATTTATATCGGCTCCTTTCAAGGCTCTCAAGGTTGCCGACCTAAATATGGAATAATATTATTTTTTTTACTGTAACTGTACAAATATATATTGTCTTTTACTCCCAAACCAAGTGTTGGATGGGTTTCAAACAGTGTTGTAATGCAAAGTGTGTGTTGTTCTAAAATGTGATCACGGATGTGTTGAAAATGACACATCCCTTTGAAGAGCGTATCCACAGCCTCTCTGCATGTACTAACATGTATTTTACCTTCTCTCTTCCTCCCTCCTCCTCTCTGGCTGCATGCTCTGTGCTCCTCTTTCTCGTGTCCCTCTCTGTGTGCTAGAGTATGCAGCTCTATGGATATCAGGTTGCCCCCATGAACAGCGTATGTATCCAAAACCATAACCCCTTAGTCTCTCTTCTGCTCGTATTTTGATGGTTTAAGAAATGGATGGAAGGATAAACAGAGGAACAGACAGCTAGCTGTTTCTGTTAGCTAAATTGCGACATAATACTTTGTTTCATTTGTAAAAGAAGGCAGAAAACGTAATTGTTTTAAATAAACCACATATGGGACTTAAACATTGTGGTGATAAAATAATAAGTGGTCATGTTGGACATATGTTTTCTGCATAACATCTTACTAATCAAAACATTTATAATTTCTTTGACCTTATTTTTGGGTAAAATGTCTCAATCAATCATCCTAATTTGCATTGGGCAATATTGTGAATAATTACGTAAATAATTAATAGTTTTTTTGCGCTTTTTTGCACTTTTTTGCCAATAGTGAGGTCAGCAGATCAATACCACTCTTAAATCTATAAATGATATGGCTAAAGCAAACTGCCTGTTAGCTTAGCTAAGTGTTACGACTGGAAGCAAGCTAGGGGGAAACAGCTAGCCTAGTCCAATGAAACATTTCAGGTACTGGAATCGGCCTACCAACACCTGTAATTACACCTATGTGCACTGTGTGTTGTGGTTTTAATAGGGGATTGTGCGTAACACTATTTCTTGGGACCTCTCTTCTGGTTGCCTGGCAAACTTACGGTGACAAAGATACTGCAGAGAGTCCCTGTGCCTATCAGTAGGCTTCTCTTTTAACTTCAAACCGAGCTAGGCTAGCTGTTTCCCCCGCTTACATTCTTTATGCTTAGCTAACCGTCACCTGATTCTAGCTTCATATTTACTATTCAAACTCAAGAGTGGTATAGACCTTCTCATCCAAAGCTCAGCGAGGAAGCACTGCTGCCTCTGTCCAATAGAGTGTCAAGTAAATTGTCAAGTCAAATTCACCCTTTCATTCCGGGGACTTTGGTACGTTTGTAAGGTGTATATGTCAATTATATTGGGATACTTAGAGGACTTGGTTTAATGCCTCTGTCACCCACTTTTGTGTCCTGACCTGGTCTTTGAAAAACGCCTAACCCTGACCCGGTCCACCTGATCCTCTGTTGTCAGTCAAACGAACACAGTAGACAGTTGAAAGGATGAATGAAAAGAAAGAATAAGCGGGATAGAGAGAGACTTCCTTCAAGAGCATCCATCTGTCAGGTCAGCTGGCTGATTGATCGGGGGACGATGGCAGAGGGTGGGATGAATGGAGAGGGGATGGCTGTGAAGGAGTAATAGATTTACAGGGTCAGGAGAGATGAACTCTTGCAAAAAGAGAGTGATGTGATTTAAAATGACTTGAGGCACTCTAAAGCTTTAAACACAATCAGACACTGTCCATTTCAGACTGTTTTGGGACGTGTGCTGTTTGTTTGGCAATGTTTCTGTCTCTGCTGGGGGTTTGTTAACACGCATAGAGAGCAGGACATTTCAAGGCTACAGAGAGATATGATGATAACCACTGGACATGTTTGCTAAAGCCCAAGGGTGATGAAAATGTATTGATGCAGATGTAGTATAGTGCAGCAAAAATGTCAGAATGGATGTGTGCTGTCCAGTAACTGTAAACTACCAGCCACTGGCCTCTTGTCAGACTAGAAGCACTCTTTCTTTCTCTCTCTCTCTATGTCTCTTACACACACACACACACACACACACACACACGCACGCACGCACGCACGCACACCACACACACACACACACACACACACACACCTCCTCCTTCTGTCGGTGTCATGATTGATAGCTGCATTGTCACTGTGAAGTTAAGAGCAGTGCAGGGTCATGTTAAAATGGCTGCTGCTGCGTTGTCCCTGGAGAGACAGGCGTGGTGGGTGGTCAGGAGATAGGCAGCATGGTCGACTTTTATCAAAGCAGGATACGTTCAGATAGGCAGCAGCTCTTTTTTGTGGCGTTTGGGACAGCAAAATGTTCAGACGACTCATCTGAAAAAAAATTGGGTCGGAGAATTTGTATTACTTTAGAGGTTAATTACATAAACCTACATTTGATCATCCCTTCATTCCTATTTTGTTTGAAACAATTACAGGGGTTTCTATGCCTGGTGCTTATCACAGTTGATAGGGTGAATGTATTGTTAAATCTAACATTACAAATGGATATCACTACTCTAAACTGTAGTGATGACAGAACAACTATTATAAACATTCACATTTTCCCTCTTTACTAGTTGTTTTTTGCTAATTATTCTAATAAACAGCACTCACCAATGTAGAGTTAGCAAAACATTTCCAGTACCTTAGTACTAGTTAGTTTACTATTTGTTCTCTCCGGTTTTTCAAAACGGAACAATATGAAGTTTCCCTTAGAAGGTAGTTCAATAGGGTTCAAAACACACTGTTCATGAATATGCTCTATATGTACAGTATAAGTAATGTAATGATAACATATAAATCAATCTATCTGTTTGTATATGAGATTTGATAGAGTCAACATTGGAAGCTGATGTTCATAAAGTGGTTGAGTTGTAGGTGAACTGACCCTGGCCCTGCTTGACCGCTCCTACAGGTGCTAAAAAAAGACAGTCAGGAGTTTGTGGCGCGGAGTTACTGGGACGTTCTGAGGCGAGGCGCAAGTCAAGTCCTTTTTTCTGACCTGGCAGAGGTACACTGACCCTACTGTCCTCTGTCCCCCCATTCTTCATCCATCACTCTTCCTCTTTAGTTCCCTGTAGTTATTGTTGATCCTCCAACTCCCCCTATAGATCCAGAGTTATGTCGCTGAATCAAGCTTGGCCAGAATAAGACTAGACATTTTTTCTTTCAAAATAAAAGCTTTGAGGGCCTTTATTTTTAACTTTTGTAGTGCAATCATGCGTAAACGTTTTTGCAGATAGCAAATGTTTTGATTGACATGTTCTCATTGCCATAAAAATAACATGTTTGTCAATATGGACTTATATGGAAAAAATCACACTTATTCTGGTTTGGCTTGATACCAATAATTTACATAGACTCTCATCTTTCTTTCATTCTGTCTTACCTATAAACATTACTTCCTATATAATTCTGATTTCTAAGTATCTCTATATACTGTTTTACACCCCTAAGTATGATACATACTGTCATTCCTCCATTTATAAAAAAATTAAATCATTTTTGTTTGGATGAGTTCTAATAGACTTTCTTGCACTGAACAGAATATGTTCATTAAAGTGATCTCATCTGCAACTGAGAGAAAGTTGTGGGTAAAGATAACTCCAGGCTCCTCCAAACATTTGAAGTGTCTCACCCATTTCTTTGTGTCACTCATTTGTTATTGAAGGACACATTTGAGTTCTTAATATTTGTTCTTGGAGAATATTGTTTTTTAAGGATTTACCTACTGTATTGGTGTGACAGTATTGATCCAATAATGGTAGTACGATAATAGATGCTGTAATGTGCGTATTCTGATAACCTGTTCTGTTTCTCACCTGCCTACTGCCGTTTGGTCTCTTCGTTATGCTTTTGTATGTGTATCCGTGCATTGTTATCTGTGCTGTATTGTGGCTAGTGTTGTAGCTTTGATGTCTAGTCATTCTGAGTTTACTCAACAACATGTTTAAGACACTTTAAAATTATAAGAAGGCTGACAGCAAAGCAGAAACAAAATCTGGATTGGTATAGCACCACTCACTGAGGTAGAAACACAATGGTCTGTTGCTTTTGTAATGCTTTCAAACAACCCTATATATCTACTTTCAACATTCAAGATTTAAAAAATGTTTTATTAATACATTTTTTGGATAGATTTAGAAAAACAAGACCCACTATCTACAGCCATGCAGTAGATCTGTTAGGCTGTATGTAAACAAAGTGGACCTTTAAGTTCAATGCAAACGTCAGCATGCTAACATGCTAAAAACAATAATACTGTTGATATTACATTAAGTAGAGTATGCCATGTGTAGCGGGTCAGAATGCACTAAACACAAAGTACAGTGAGGGACACGTTATTAACTTGCAGGTATTTAATCGTGAACCAGTGTTTGAAAGATTACAGATTTCTCATGGCAATCCGTCCAATAATAGTAGAGACAATTCACTATGACAAAAAGAAATGTCAACCTCTGGCAGTAGAGTCAAAATCAGTTAGTTGGGTTTATCCTCTGGGGAACATGAATATATGTACGAAAATGAATTGCAATCCATCTAAAAGTCGTTGAGATATTTTAGTCAACCAAAGAGGTGGACGAGACAAACTGCCATTGCCATCTTGAAACAGACTAGAATGGCCTACGATCAGTTGAAATCAAACGGAACTAAAAATCAAAACATTTTGCATTGTTTAAAATGCTGTCTGTCAGCAGACTGTCCCATTGTGGCAAGCCAATGGCTTGTGCATGTGAAACTAAAATAGTCTTCCTTACAGAAGGTGAAGCTACTGGGAATGATAAATAACAGCTAACAGTGCTAGTAAGCTAAGTGACTAATGACAGGCTATGTGCTCTGGTGGCAGCGGAAGCTGAGGTGGAGATAATGACAGTGGAGCATAATGGGACTGACCTTGTATTTACACCCAGCAGCCTTTCATCTGACGGGATGTCAAACGGACAGAACAGGCGAATCAGACTATGGGGGAGGAAAATAAAAGCAAGAAAAACAGAGGCATTGAAAGTGTGATTCAAATATATAAAACTAAAAATTGAATATTACAAGTGAAAGAACATTTTAAAACTGTAACAAATCTTTACCACATCAGATAAGCATAGGGAACCTGAGGGGGTAGAAAAAAGGGAAGAGATACAATCAGGGAGACAACAAACAGGTGGGAGAAGATGACACAGGTCAAATGGTGAGGAACAAAGTGGGTGGGGGAGAGAAGAAGTTCGGGAAACACTTTTAGGAGAAAAGAAAGAAGCAGGTTGCATTTAGAGAGAGATGTGTTTACTCAACAGATTAGTCACCATTATAGATCTTTGCTTTTGTCTGGAGAAGGAGGAACTGACTGACAGGCTGAGCAGGAGGGAGGGAAAGAAAGAGCGAATCACCTTCATGTTTGTCAGGTGAAGGAGGTACTGACGGGTAGCAGGAGGAGAAAGGAAATCAGAGCAGAGTCAGGATTAAAGAGAAAGAAGTGATGGGGGGAGACACACAAGGTGAGAGATAAAACAGGAGGGGGGGAAAGGGAGGGTTTTCTGTAAGGTGTGTGACTGACAGTCTAACTGACGTGACTAAAGAGCGACAATGAGCTCTTCCTCCAAGGTATTCCTCACAGATAGGGAGGGTGAGGAAGAACGTTTAGTGTTTACATCAGTAATTACTGTTTTTACCTTCAGCTCCATGATCAAAGTCTGTTGAAACGCTCACACTCACACAGATGGACAAATAGACACACCAGGTGTTGGCTCGTGCCTTGTGGGCGTGGTAACCATTACGTCTTCATGGGGATGATGAGCTCACACTGCTGCTGCCACACTTCCAGGAATGATAAGCTTGTTTTGATCAGTTTGGCATTACGTCTTACCTGAGGTCAGACTTAGATGGACTTCGAACACAACACACTTGCAGGGAAACAAACAAACTGGAAAGTAACATTAACACATAATCATACGATCACACTTGTGTTGTACCTTTACTCTGTAAAAACAAAATAGAGCAACTAAAAAAACCTCACATTGGTTGGAATTTTTTAAAGCTTAGTATTGTTTGCTGTATTTGAGAAAGATGCCAATGACCAAGAGAACAAAAAAAATTCACCAGAGGCTCAGCACCTGGATGCTGTCTAGATGTATGAACTGCTCATGTGTCATAAGACATCAGTAATGTGTCAGTCACAAGATAAAAGAGTAAATGAAACTTTACCTCATTTGTCAGTAATCAGAGACTTAAAGAAAAGACCTTGGAATAAGTGAGACAACGAAAACAAGACACTTAAATAGGAGGTGTTTATATCAAAGAAGACTTCCTAATCAAAGACTGAGACCAGACTGCAATGTGAATCAGAAACAGACTGAATGATACGAGTCACACAAATGTTTGTGGCCCTAAAAGACGGTTTACTTTAAATGTTGTTTCCGAGAAGACATATTTATCCTCTGAGTTATGTGACTACAGTGTATGTCCATTCAAATTTGGTTAGTCCCTAATCTGTTACATCTCACCATATTAGATTATTAATAGTGTCGTTTGGTGGCTATAAGTGGGTGTCATCCATCTCATTCTTGAAATAGAAAAATATGCTTCTGATTTCCTTGTAATTTGTCTTTGGATTGTTACAAACAATACGCTACAAACAACTCAACAGATTCAACATTTGTCAGAGATGTGAATCTTTATAGTTTGTAAACCTGTGTGATTTTGTGTGACATTTTCTTTTTGTCCCACGTCGGATTTTAGGATTTTACTCTTGAGGTAGAACCACAAATGGCATTGTGGTTGTGATGATGATCAATATCTTGATGATGGAAATGCTTCTCCACTTTAGAAGGACTTGATATGTCTGCATATAGCTCAGCATGGCCGTGGATTGGACAGAGGGGGTTGGCTGGGTGGGGCATGGCAGATAGAGAGAATAAAGATGGCCGTTTGACATCCTTTCTTTAAGCACTGAAGCTGGCTGAGTCTTTTCTGGAACTGCGCTAAAGCACAATCACCTTTTTCTGAGATACATGTGTAAGGGAGCATTGACATGAACTACATACTTAGCACAGTTTCCTTGAAGCCTTATAAAACTCACCCTGTTTTTGTAAGGGATTTAGAAAATGTTCAGCAACAAATTATAGCACGAGAGCAAACATCCCAAAGCCTGTAAAATGTGTTTCAAATGACCCGGATCAATCATTTAAACATGCTTGCAAACTGTGGAGGGAAGCCAGACAGTCAAAATATTCAATTAAAGAATATGTTACCAGAGTCAAAATATAACAAGGAAAACAAAAGGTTGAAAATATAACACTATAATTCTCGTCTGTTGACGGAAAAAGGTGGGATCGGCTTTGTTCTCTGCATTTGTGCTTATGTGTGTTTGATGCGTGCTGCTCTTGTTGATTCAAAGTTGTGTATGAGTGTCAATGTGGCATTCAGAGAAGTGCATGTCGTTATGTGTGTTTGTATGTCTCGCCATTAGTTGTCCATCTCTCTTTCTCTCACCTCTGCTGTTTCAATTGACTACACTCTCCAGCTCGTGTCTCCTTCTTATACTTTCTTGCTCAACAGCTCCCGGCTCGATGAATATTTGCATGACTCTGTTTTTCATTGTGTCTCTGTGTCTCTTTGTGTTCTGCTGTCCGAACCCTCCCTGTGTCTTCACCAGACCAGAAGATGTCTGTGTTTCATGCTGCTACAGCAACTCTCTTCACCAGTCTAGGCAGCATGAAATTAAAAAAATATCTCCATACCTCTCATTTAATATCCTTTCTTTGTTATCAAAAACAAATGATAAGGATAATATTGATTTGTAGAATGCAAATAGTAAAATGGACAAAAACATTTCTGTCCATTTTACCTTATTACCCCCGTTTTGTCAATTTTTCTCTTCACTTACTTAATTATATTGAAAGCTTTAAAGTTTTTCATCTAAGTTTCATTTTGCCATCATTGTGGGAATATTGTGAACCTGCCTGTTATTTATTACAATACTCATCGCATTTAAGAGGTTTAACCTAAACATAGTTGCTGCCTAGACCGGTTTGATGTCATGATGGCCGCTGACTGTTTGTCTGAGCTGATCGTTTGATTGACAGTTTGTTGTTGATGCTTCCTGCTAGCCTGGCACCACGGTTGCCATGTTGGATTGATGATGATGGACTTGACCCGCCCACTGCTTTTCCTCCAATCACATTGCTTGATGTTTATTGATCAGTCACTCATTGATCCTCTCTGTCGCTTTTCCCTCTCTGATGATTCATAGCGAGCAGATGAGAGTAGCACAATCGACACCACCCTATTGGTCCATTTCTTTGGGAAGAAAGGGAAAGCAGAGCTTACATTTGATGACTTCTACAGGTACAAATTCACAAAATAGCAACATGTTTATTTTGATAAAGCTTAAGGTAAAATATATTTCTCCTCCTTTCCTGTCCTGGCTGTTTTTCAGGTTTATGGATAACCTCCAAACAGAAATGTTGGAAATTGAGTTTCTGACTTACTCTAAAGGAATGACCACCATCAGTGAAGAAGACTTTGCCAAAATCCTGCTTCGCTTCACCAATGTGGAGAACATCAGCGCCTACCTGGAGAATGTCCGCCACTGTATACCTGACGAGAAGGTAAACTACATACAAGCATACTGTTTTTTCCAAGGAACACACACTAAAAATCTATCAAATCTATAGGCGCTTTTCACACCGGAGTACTTTTCCCAGGAATAGTTCCGATAGTTCCTGGGATTTTGCATTCACACCAAAAAGATCTGGAACTAGAACTTTTTTTCGAACCTTTTCACCCCTTTTTTAGTCCCTGGTAGAGAGGACTTTCCTGGGGAGAAAAAGGTTCCAATTTCTGATTGGCTGGGCGAATTGCAAACCACGCCCCGTAAAACTCTGAACAGTTTTTGTGAAGCCGCCATTTTATTTGCTTTATTAGCATTATTAGCATTAGCATTAGCCCAGCGCACCAACGAAGAGAGACTAACTTATGGCAAAACAAAATAAAACGTGGGATTGGTGGAGTGATGAGGAGGTGTCGCCGCTTCTGGCGATTTACCCGGGGCTTCGGATGGCAATTTACTGCCACCCAAAGTCCCGGACTCCGGAGGACTCCGGGACTTCGGGTGGCAGTATGCGCCGTGAAGTTGTTTGCGGCCTGCCAGTAAACCTAAAGCAGAAGAAGAAGAAGTGACATTAGCGGCTTAATTTGCCTAATCCTCCCTCAGGGACTTATTCCGGTGTGAATGCGATTTACTAGGACAGTTACGGGACTAAAGAGTTTGGCGGGACTAAGTACTTTGAACTAAGTACGGCAAAGTACTTGGTGTGAAAGCGGCAAATGTCATCAAAATGAATATGACCTTACATTGACTGTTTGTCCGTGGATGTTATTGTACTATGTAAAGTCATTTATTTGCGTCTTTGCGTGTTTTGTGTTGGTTCGCTAGAATAAAACTATCTTTATCTAACAACAACAACAAAATCTGAATAACATGTTAACGTTCCTTTAAATGTAGTTTTCGACACAAAACATTGTGTCCTACCCAATGGCTTTGAGACATACACTCTTGTAAAGTAAGGTGGTCCAATTAGTTTTTTCAGACATTCTAGTCTCTAAAAGCAAAAAAAAATTCAAAGTATTATCTGCCAATAATTGGTGACCTCCCTGCAGTAACTGTGAGGACCGCATAGGGTTCACGTACCCCCTGTTAAAAGACCCATCCCCTGTTGTATGCTGTAGTTCTGGGAATGAATGGCCCCGTAAGGATGTCAGGTAATAATCAGTTAACATTTCCTAAAGTTAATAAGGTCCTCTTTGAAGCATGGACTAAAAATGTGAAGCAAAAAAAAACATGATAACTGCAGAATAACCAAAAGGTGGTAGTAAAATGTGTAATTAGAAAATGTTGCACATTTTAGATAACACCAGATACCTTGCCTTATCCTTTATCTGTTTGATTTCCTCCTGCTTTATGGTCTTGCCTTCCAGCCATCTAGAGCAATTGTAATTTCCCACCACTGTCTAACCCAGAGGCTGTTGTGGCTCTCCACACTTCAGCGCTCCACTGCCTCACTTGACCACACACACACACACACACACACACACACACACACACACACACACACACACACACACACACACACACACACACACACACACACACACACACACACACACACACACACACACACACACACACACACACACACACACACACACACACACACACACACACTTGAGTGCACATATAGCTGCATGGGAATATCTATCTATCTATCTATCTACATTGCTATACATTGCCATCTTATGCAACCCTACTCTATTTCTGTCCCTCCCTTCTTTCCTTTTCATGCTGTGGGAGAAGCAGGAGGTTGGTCTCTACCTGTACGATACACAACCCGCAGTTACAATCTGTCTATCCTGCTATTTAGTTACTTATTTCTTTCTCCATGTCGGGGAAGATACACTAGTAGTTTTTCTGTGTATTTTAATCTGCATCCTTTCATTTTAACCTGCAAAGACTGCATTTCCTTATTTGTTCAAGTGTATGGTTTTGTTTACTGTATACTGTGTGTTATTAATGTAGCCGTCACAAGTTAGATTGATGATGCACAGCAAAGAGCATGGGGTTTCTACGGCTACTTGTTGAATGGCTTTAGCATTGAATGCAACTACTTTGTATGAAACACTGCAAGAAGGTTTGAAATTGTCTATATCATGCACACACAATGCTGGTATTAATGACCTTTTATGTCATTAATAGGACTTCTTCACGGAATCTCTCAGTTATTGATTGATGGTATGAGTTATGGTCAGCTGGTTTTGGTTGGTTAATATTTCAGACAACAGAGTGGATTTGCCTCATTGAATGCTATATGCACGTCTGTCAACGTCCTTTGACAGGATCAATATTTCATCAATATATTTCTCCCTTGAGTCAATTTCTGGGGGGTTCACGTGTTGTTTTCTGGTATTTCAGGGAATCACCTTCGATGAGTTCAGATCATTCTTCCAGTTTCTCAACAACCTCGAGGACTTTGCCATTGCCATGCAGATGTACAATTTTGCTTCTCGCTCCATTGGACAAGGTAGGAAGTGCTGCAGGCTACAGGCACCGAGGGTCTCTGCTTACACACACAGATGGTAGGTTCCTGGTGTACAACAAGTGGCCGAATTAATCAGAATTGTTTTTTCTCTCTCTTCTACCAGATGAGTTTGCAAGAGCGGTGTATGTGGCCACTGGGCTGAAGCTGACACGTCACCTCGTACACACCATCTTCAAGATCTTTGATGTGGATCACGACGACCAGCTCTCCTACAAGGAGTTCATTGGAATAATGAAGGACCGGCTGCACAGGGGAGCCAGGGTGAGGAAAGAAACAATAAGTGTTGCAGTGGAGAAAAAGCACTTTCAGACTAACTACTCAGCCTAAAATTATAGATCGATGGGCCAAATATAATTCACAGCGAGGACAATAAGATGACATGACACCTTCTTGTCATAGGTTAACACATTTAAAAAAGAAAATGTGAACAATGGCAAATAATTAGAACAGGGAAACGATCAGCATTAAGGTAGCAATCTAACAGTTGTTTTTATAAAGGGGGCTTTGTTTGTTCGAGTTGTAGAGTAATTGCTATAACTACCAGACCCCCTGCTGTTTAAAAGGTTGTTCATTGTAAATGGTTTTAAAACAACACTGGCCATTATCGCCCTGCTGCCCCTGCAAATGAACTCCAATAACTACAGGAAACGAATCGTGCGGCCAGAGTAACAAAAACAACCCTTTAAAATAATCATAGGTGTAAAACTACACGGAATACCATAAACCCATAAATACATTTTGATTATGAGCTTTCATTAAAGACTAAGAACAGGAATGCAGGAACATACACATATTGACATGGTTGTGCCTTTTCTCAGGGGGTTATATCTTGGCCATACAGGGTTTACAGCTCTTAGGAAGAAGCTGCTAACAACATCACCAAATTACATGAAGCGATAAAAAACTGAACTGGAAATCACCTCGAGCTACTTCACAGTGTTCTTCCAGAGGAGGGATACTGCCCTCTAGTGGGGAATTGTGATACAACACTACACTCAAGAGCCTCATTTACAACAGAAGTTAAACACATACATTAGATGTAAGGTTGTTACAAGCTTAAAATATGCTCAAAGCAGCACTTACATTCACAGCAGTGGACCTAGAAGTTATGGGATGCTTTGAATGCTGTCTGTCTTGGCCTCACAGTCTTGGCTCATTAACAGTTTTCTGTCTTTCTTTGCTTTGCTTACATCTTTTCTCTTTCTGCCACACTAATCTCTGCTGCCATCATTACAAACTCTCCCTCCTCTCACAAATCTGTTCTCTGCCTCTCTTATTCCCCATCCTTCTCTTCAACTTGTTTCCTCTGCTATGACGTCCTATCTACTGACCTCTTAGGGATATAAATCATTGGAGCGCGCCGTCTCTTTTAAATCCTGTCTGAAGAGGGAGCTTGCTGGCAGATAAGTACCAGCATTAACAACGTTATAATAAGTTCCTGGTCTTCATTGTTCTCATCATTTGAATTTGAAATCTAGAGTTTGAGTATTCTTTTCAAAAACATATTCATTACATATTTGAAAGTGACAAGCAAATCAGCTACAATAAGCATTTGACCTGGAATATGACTTATCAATAGTAATATGGCTTTACAACTCACATGTTCAACCTTCACCTTGATTGTGCTGTTTCTACTGTAATGCAATTTTGAGTTAAGTCAGATACTAACAACTTAATTACAGTCAAATGTTCTGTTACATGCTAAATGTGTTTTTCGCCTTGCTAGCTTTGTCTCTCTTTGAAACCTTGTTAAGAAATACATGCCATGTGTACATTTAGTCACTTTAACCAGAACTTGTACTTCCAAAACTGGCACATTTTCAAGGTGAAGTTGCAACAGTGAGTTCCTTAGTGTCTTCTGTTTGGAGAATCCAGAATGTGCACACAGTTCAAAAGTATTTTTTTGAATTTTCGAAAACATTTTACGTAACTTTCCTCAAACAAACAGTATGAGATTTGTATGTAAATGTGATTTGAATATTATTGTCACTGTAGCAATAGCATAACTCACAGTTACTTTAGAAGAACTAACTTCTAGCTCCCAGCGTGACGGTGCCTCTCTCTGCTCGGTGTTTACCAGGTGAAGGGCCGACACCACTCCTCCTTCTCCGGCTGTGTCCGCTCTGGAGCCAGGAGACAAGTGAAGCAGCTCTGGAGGAAGTACAAGGAGAAGATGTAGAGGAGGAGGATGAGAAAAGATGGAAGAAGTCATTCTGAAATGGAATAAGTCAAATGTATCTCTTATCTAGTGGCCTGACTCCACAACACTGTTAATAAGACAGATCTCCATTGGACCTCAAACACAGATAATAACTACAAGCATGCCTGAACACAGCCGACTGACATTACTACCAGTTACCTCTGGTTTTACCGGTCATTCCAGTTGATCTGATGCCAAATATAATTTATAGTGTTGTCTTTACTTTCCGAGCACCTCTACAAGTTAGTACAGCTGCAACCAATGATTATTTATATTTTCTATACATTTAAAAAAAGCTATGAAAACTGTTGTTTTACTTAGCTTACTGATTCTGGATAGACAATATTACAAATTATGTTTAACAATATCATATATAGGAGTTCAAGTATCTCAGGGTCTTGTTCTCGAGTGAGGGAACAATGGAGCGTGAGATGGGCCGGAGAATCGGAGCAGCGGGAGCGGTACTGCAGTCGCTTTACCGCACCGTTGTGACGAAAAGGGAGCTGAGCAAGAAGGCAAAGCTCTTTGTCTACCGGGCCATTTTCGTTCCTACCCTCACCTATGGTCATGAAGGATGGGTCATGACCGAAAGAACGAGATCGCGGATACAAGCGGCCGAGATGGGTTTTCTCCGCAGGGTGGCTGGTGTCTCCCTTAGGGATAAGGTGAGAAGTTCGGTCATCAGGGAGGGACTCGGAGTTGAGCCGCTCCTCCTTCGCGTCGAAAGGAGCCAGTTGAGGTGGTTCGGGCACCTAGTTAGGATGCCACCTGGGCGCCTCCCTAGGGAGGTGTTCCAGGCACGTCCAGCTGGGAAGAGACCAAGGGGTAGACCTAGGACCAGGTGGAGGGATTATATCTCTTCGCTGGCCTGGGAGCGCCTTGGGATCCCCCAGTCAGAGCTGGTTGATGAGGGAAAAGAAAGTTTGGGGCTCTCTGCTGGAACTGCTACCCCCGCGACCCGACCACGGATACGCGGGAGAAGATGGATGGATGGATGGAATATCATATAGATATAAGCAAGATACTCATTTTTTTAAGTTTTACCAACCCTTATAATGTTTTCACTTAATGGATGAGCTTTTTTAATTACCAATTAAATGTATAATATATTCCTTTTTAAAGTAAGAAAGAACACTGCACTACAAGCTATAACAACTGAAAGAGCACAACATTAATAAATAAAGCACTGAAATTGGAGAATTAAACCAAGTTATAGTTCATATTTATTGTCTTTTCTTATTTGTATCTATTTCAGTCTCTTTCTCGCTTACATTTAGTTTGATCACATCTATTAAAGCCAGTGTAGTTTTTTTTTACTACACTAAGAGAGAATATACACACTATTAGTAAGGATGCTATATTATTTTAATAGTAGTACAGCACATGTTCTATGCTGTCCATGTCTTTGACATGGGCAGCATAGAACATGGAGGATATTTGTTTGTATTATTGTGATTGTAGGCCTACTGTTATATCAATATATGACATGACTGGATCAATTAATGTTTTGGACATTTTGTGTTGTCTTAGTTGCATGTATGAAAATATATATGGCAAGATATATGACATAGATATCCACATCAGTGCCTTCTTTACATTCCCTTTCTCATCTGAGAAAATATCACATCGCAAGCCAAACTAAGCTACTTATTCAGAACTGTGTATCTCTATACAGCAACATAATTGCCGAACATGTGCAATGACTACATTATGTGTTTTGTGACCCAATCGTTAATGTTTTTAATATAGCACGAATCATTGAATATCATTTTTGAGTGTTTGTGAGTGTCTTGATGTGGAAATGTTGAATATATTTAAATGAAGGTTGTTGGAAACTTTTTTCTCATGATGTAAATAATGCTAACCGTGTTTGTAATAATGAATTTGTCACCACAGTCAGTGGACCTGGTGATTTAATTTCCACGCATGAATAAACTATTTTAAGCAGACATAGTAATTTATTCACTGAGCATTCACAAGGAAACACATTAAAGGTGGGGTATGTCATTTTGGAGAAACCAGCTCGAGTGCGCTAGAATTTGAAAGTACACAACCGGAAAAAATCACCCTCTTCCTTCGGACTTCCTTACAGAGCCCCTCCTCCAACACACACGAACGTGCACATGACCAATGAGGGCACGAGATAAGTTTGTACACAAGATGGAAGGCTGACAGGCAGGTAGGCCATCCAGTTATTTGAGCCGGGCCGGCTCAGATGATTGATCGTGCTTTTTACATTGCTACGGCTTCCAGAGATGACATTTTTTAACCCTTGTGTTATGTTCACATTTCGCACCCTTTGGTAATGTTCGGGTCAAATTGACCCGGGACATATTTCAGGGTTTAAAAAAAATACAGAACTAAATTCAACATACACAATTCCTTATATATATTGTCTTTAACTCATTCCCCAACAATATAAATGAAATATATGATTAGTTTTTGAAAATACTCTTTGCTAGATCAAATTTAACAATGGAAGTGTCCATCGTTTTTTGTGATAAAAATGTAATTTATGTTAAAAAAAAGATACACTGTAATAAAAACTAAGTTTACATTTTGCTCATGCTTTTCTAGGACTAATGTAAATGAAACATTTTTTCATTAATGTTTATTATTTTTAATCTGTCATATAATAATCAAAGCCCTGAAGGAAATAAAGCAATTTACCAGCAATTGGAACACAAGAACCACACATCCAAAAGTATTTGGCTGTGAAATATAGAGGGAATGAAACATCCATATAAATTACATAGAACAGATATAAACACAAACCAAATAAAAACAATTAACAGTCACTATTAATAAAATACAGTATATCCAAAAACGATATTGATGAAGTGACGCTGCAGAATATCATGTGAGTCAATGGGCAAGTCCGTTTAGGAAACACATGATGTACAGAACTTCTTCGTGTGTATAGCACAGATGTACTTGTTGCAGTTGCTGCATGTAGTCTGTGTCTTGGAGTCCTTTGAGGGTCCACAGACCTCACAGCTGGCTGTGGGGGTCTTCCAGAAGCTGACTGTGGGGGTCTTCTTGCGGCTGGCTGTGGGGGTCTTCCAGCAGCTGGCTCTGAGTCAAGTTCATCTTCCAATTTGCTGTCAAATTCTGAGTTTACCTCCACATCATCCTCATCTTCAGAAATGTCTTCCTGTCCCACTTCACCGTGTTCTTCTAATGCATTCCACTCACTCTCATCCATCATTAGCTCCAAGGCTCTCTGAGCAGAATATATTTTGGCCATTTTGCTGGTAGATAATTGTAGTTCTGCACTACACTGTTACTACACTGAGGTTATGTCTCTGTTTAGTCCCTCCTCTGGCGTGCAGGTGCGAGGGGGGACAGTGCGAGAACTTTTTTAAATGTTTATACATTTCTGGAAGATCTACAATGTTTATAATGTTCTAGGATAGTTTTGTGTACACACTACAAAGGGTAAAGATCAAGGGAAAACAGGATCAAACAGCATCTCTATGCATACAACTGCGTGTGTGTGTGTGTGTGTGTGTGTGTGTGTGTGTGTGTGTGTGTGTGTGTGTGTGTGTGTGTGTGTGTGTGTGTGTGTGTGTGTGTGTGTGTGTGTGTGTGTGTGTGTGTGTGTGTGTGTGTGTGTGTGTGTGTGTGTGTGTGTGTGTGTGTTCATTTCATTTCATTTCAAACCTTTATTTATCCAGATTGGTCCCATTGAGATCATAGATCTCTTTTTCAAGGGAGACCTGCACGCCTGTGTGTGTGTGTGTGTGTGTGTGTGTGTGTGTGTGTGTGTGTGTGTGTGTGTGTGTGTGTGTGTGTGTGTGTGTGTGTGTGTGTGTGTGTGTGTGTGTGTGTGTGTGTGTGTGTGTGTGTGTGTGTGTGTGTGTGTGTGTGTGTGTGTGTGTGTCTTTAGTTTCTGTGTTCCTGTGTGTTTTTCTCTGTCTGTCTGTCCTGGTATTGTATCCGGGTCAGACTGACCCGAACCTCTTATGAAGGACATAAATGCGGGTGGGCATTTTTTCATAAGTGGAAAAAAAATAAAAACAATTCCACATGTCCTTCACAATAAATAAGCCCCGGCCATTGAGTTTCAGGTTGAACGAAAATATCCTTATATATTTTTTTATTTATTGAAAATGGAAATCGGGTCAATTTGACCCGAACACCACACAAGTTAATGTATTTATTGTCAAAGCATCTAATATATGCTTTGCTATCGGGATGTTAAGAGCATTCCATGGCATATAACAAAAACATTTTCTGAAAAAACAAACAAAAAACTGTATTCTTGTTTTACTGTCATATAATATTTCATACCTGGTATTCATTTATTCTCATAAATGGTGACCAAACCGTTTGAGACCCACTGAGATAACTAGACTAAAGTTAGCTATCTAAACACTCAGAGTCCCTTAAACGCATGTTGTGTTAATCGCCTTTTGCAGAAGAAGGTACACAATGTAAGTGTTGTTATCAGACGTCATAAGTTATGAATAATGTACAGCTTTAAAGACCATATTTGTGAGAGTGTGTTCTTTAACGTTACTTGTTTTTAGAACAGGATGGAGCTCTAGGCTACTCAATGAATTTGTCCTCGATAAAGTTGTTACAGAAATGCTGCCATCGTGTGTCGAAGGAAATACAGTAGGCCTACTAATGAAACTGCAACAGTATAGCGGCGTGTCCTCTATGGGTGTGTCACAGTAAAACATGCAGCGCCCCCATATTTTACAATATCATTTCGCTGTCCGTAATCGTTTACCACTTATTCTGCGTGGTTATTTCCGAAGTTTTAATGTTAAAAATTCAAAACCCTTAAAACTATGCGTATCCATTGTTGGAGTTGAACACGGAACTTAATTTCGCTGACCTGTTTCTGTCAGGAACATTAGATACGACGCACCGTTCACCATATATCACATGTAAACCAATTTAAATACCGTTTGATGCTTTACATTTCGTCGCTGTTCACTTATTTTTAAGCATTGAAAACTACCGTTAATTGTGTAGGTTCGGCTTGTACAATCCTTATTAAACACACAACAAATAGCACAGACGTTGTCTGTATAATAAACACAGACTCAATTCGCAATGCATTATGGGTCAATAGAATTGAACTGTGAGATTGAATAAAACGGTTGTTTTAAAATATTAGACCAAATTGATGTAGATACTATTGAAAGTTGTGAGGTACTCATTTAGTGGGGGCCTTTGTCAGATATTACGGTATGAGGGATCCATGACTGAGAAAGGTAGTCTTGTGAACTACATACCGTTTTCAGCCGCTTCTAGGTTAAGACTATACTTTCAGGGATCATTTCTATAGTTTCTGACTTGAGAAATGTGTTTCTAAAGTGATTGGTCTCGCTACCCACGATGATGAGACGTGATATTCCCTTCTGAGCGTGAAGCGGACACAGAGTAATGATTCAGTTCATATGCTCTCTGTCATTGATGATCGTTCTTTGCTTCTTCGGGAGTATTGAGGAAGGGGATATGATCAGAGTGGTAGTCAGTATCAGTACAATATAAAAACTTCTTAAATAGGTAAATACTGTGACATGTTTTATGTCTCCATATGTTCAAATATTTCTTCAGCTCGTAACATTTTCATCAGACATTATTTAATCCAGTCAGTGGGAGCCCTCGTTGTCGCTAGTGATTTGGTTTTGACTTAACGCAGCCCTTATTCTAGAAAACAGGTACACTTAAACAGTGTTGTGAGGAAAAGTCATTGTTTGAGCTCCAGACTCCACAGCACACATCGTCAGTACGCCTTTTGTTAGTCCATATGTTCAACTTTGAAGCTCTGTCAGCTCTGTTTAAAGCCAGTGTTTTAGCTGTAATTTAAGTTTTGATACAGGCTAAAATCAGTGTTGTTCAAGTCAGAGTCACATGGTCAATTTCACCTCGTTGCTGTGTCCTCAGCAGCTGCAGAATGAACTGTGCTTGTTTTTCCCTGCAGCTATTTGCTGTGTTCACCTATAGAGGTCACTGTTTCTGGGCTTTAACTTGAATCTGATACAGGCATAGTTTAACTTACGTTAAAGGCCCGTCCACACAGCGGCGTGCGTTGAAGCTTCCAACGCTTCTGCCCATTCACTTTGAATGGGGTGACGTCACTTTTAGCCGAACTGCATTTTGGGAAGCGACGTGGAGCGTTGCTGGCGTTGCTCGCTTCAAAAGTTGAGCAATGTTCAACTTTTGACGCCTCGACGGAGGTGTCAGCCAATCGAATCATATGCCAGTACAAGCTCGAGTCTAGCCAATCAAACCGCATGCTTGTGTGTCTGGGGCGGGAGATTCATGTGATTGGTTGTTGGTCGAGTGTCAGACACGCCCGCCGGCAAGCGTCAACGCACGCCGCTGTGTGGACGGGCCGTAAAGGTCTTACTGTTTATCATAAGGATAATTGATACTTTGCCACAAGCTAACTTGCATTGCTGTTAATAACATCAATCACATGACTTGATGAAATGGACACGTTTATTATTGTTAGGCAGGAACCCTCAGTGATAGTACGTTTCCTGTGCATGAGATGCAGTTTTCACCCTTCAACAAACTAAGACCTATACTTTCAGGGATCATTTCTATAGTTTCTGACTTGAGAAATGTGTTTCTAAAGTGATTGGTCTCGCTACCCACGATGATGAGAAGTGATATTCCCTTCTGAGCGTGAAGCAGGACACAGAGTAATGATTCAGTTCATATGCTCTCTGTCATTGATGATCGTTCTTTGCTTCTTCGGGAGTATTGAGGAAGGGGATATGATCAGAGTGGTAGTCAGTATCAGTACAATATAAAAACTTCTTAAATAGGTAAATACTGTGACATGTTTTATGTCTCCATATGTTCAAATATTTCGTCAGCTCGTAACATTTCATCAGACATTATTTAATCCAGTCAGTGGGAGCCCTCGTTGTCGCTAGTCATTTGGTCTTTGACTTAACGCAGCCCTTATTCTAGAAAACAGGTACACTTAAACAGTGTTGTGAGGAAAAGTCGTTGTTTGAGCTCCAGACTCCACAGCACACATCGTCAGTACGCCTTTTGTTAGTCCATATGTTCAACTTTGAAGCTCTGTCAGCTCTGTTTAAAGCCAGTGTTTTAGCTGCTAATTTAAGTTTTGATACAGGCTAAAATCAGTGTTGTTCAAGTCAGAGTCACATGGTCAATTTCACCTCGTTGCTGTGTCCTCAGCAGCTGCAGAATGAACTGTGCTTGTTTTTCCCTGCAGATATTTGCTGTGTTCACCTATAGAGGTCACTGTTTCTGGGCTTTAACTTGAATCTGATACAGGCATAGTTTAACTTACGTTAACGGCCCGTCCACACAGCGGCGTGCGTTGAAGCTTCCAACGCTTCTGCCCATTCACTTTGAATGGGGTGACGTCACTTTTAGCCGAACTGCATTTTGGGAAGCGACGTGGAGCGTTGCTGGCGTTGCTCGCTTCAAAAGTTGAGCAATGTTCAACTTTTGAGGCCTCGACGGAGGTGTCAGCCAATTGAATCATATGCCAGTACAAGCTCGAGTCTAGCCAATCAAACCGCGTGCTTGTGTGTCTGGGGCGGGAGATTCATGTGATTGGTTGTTGGTCGAGTGTCAGACACGCCCGCCGGCAAGCGTCAACGCACGCCGCTGTGTGGACGGGCCGTAAAGGTCTTACTGTTTATCATAAGGATAATTGATACTTTGCCACAAGCTAACTTGCATTGCTGTTAATAACATCAATCACATGACTTGATGAAATGGACACGTTTATTATTGTTAGGCAGGAACCCTCAGTGATAGTACGTTTCCTGTGCATGAGATGCAGTTTTCACCCTTCAACAAACTAAGACTATACTTTCAGGGATCATTTCTATAGTTTCTGACTTGAGAAATGTGTTTCTAAAGTGATTGGTCTCGCTACCCACGATGATGAGAAGTGATATTCCCTTCTGAGCGTGAAGCAGACACAGAGTAATGATTCAGTTCATATGCTCTCTGTCATTGATGATCGTTCTTTGCTTCTTCGGGAGTATTGAGGAAGGGGATATGATCAGAGTGGTAGTCAGTATCAGTACAATATAAAAACTTCTTAAATAGGTAAATACTGTGACATGTTTTATGTCTCGATATGTTCAAATATTTCATCAGCTCGTAACATTTTCATCAGACATTATTTAATCCAGTCAGTGGGAGCCCTCGTTGTCACTAGTGATTTGGTCTTTGACTTAACGCAGCCCTTATTCTAGAAAACAGGTACACTTAAACAGTGTTGTGAGGAAAAGTCGTTGTTTGAGCTCCAGACTCCACAGCACACATCGTCAGTACGCCTTTTGTTTGTCCAAATGTTCAACTTTGAAGCTCTGTCAGCTCTGTTTAAAGCCAGTGTTTTAGCTGTAATTTAAGTTTTGATACAGGCTAAAATCAGTGTTGTTCAAGTCAGAGTCACATGCACAATTTCACCTCGTTGCTGTGTCCTCAGCAGTTGCAGAATGAACTGTGCTTGTTTTTCCCTGCAGATATTTGCTGTGTTCACCTATAGAGGTCACTGTTTCTGGGCTTTAACTTGAATCTGATACAGGCATAGTTTAACTTACGTGAAAGGTCTTACTGTTTATCATAAGGATAATTGATGCTTTGCCACAAGCTAACTTGCATTGCTGTTAATAACATCAATCACATGACTTGACGAAATGGACACGTTTATTATTGTTAGGCAGGAACCCTCAGTGATAGTACGTTTCCTGTGCATGAGATGCAGTTTTCACCCTTCAACAAACTAAGACTATACTTTCAGGGATAATTTCTATAGTTTCTGACTTGAGAAATGTGTTTCTAAAGTGATTGGTCTCGCTACCCACGATGATGAGACGTGATATTCCCTTCTGAGCGTGAAGCGGACACAGAGTAATGATTCAGTTCATATGCTCTCTGTCATTGATGGTCGTTCTTTGCTTCTTCGGGAGTATTGAGGAAGGGGATATGATCAGAGTGGTAGTCAGTATCAGTACAATATAAAAACTTCTTAAATAGGTAAATACTGTGACATGTTTTATGTCTCCATATGTTCAAATATTTCTTCAGCTCGTAACATTTTCATCAGACATTATTTAATCCAGTCAGTGGGAGCCCTCGTTGTCGCTAGTCATTTGGTCTTTGACTTAACGCAGCCCTTATTCTAGAAAACAGGTACACTTAAACAGTGTTGTGAGGAAAAGTCGTTGTTTGAGCTCCAGACTCCACAGCACACATCGTCAGTACGCCTTTTGTTAGTCCATATGTTCAACTTTGAAGCTCTGTCAGCTCTGTTTAAAGCCAGTGTTTTAGCTGTAATTTAAGTTTTGATACAGGCTAAAATCAGTGTTGTTCAAGTCAGAGTCACATGGTCAATTTCACCTCGTTGCTGTGTCCTCAGCAGCTGCAGAATGAACTGTGCTTGTTTTTCCCTGCAGATATTTGCTGTGTTCACCTATAGAGGTCACTGTTTCTGGGCTTTAACTTGAATCTGATACAGGCATAGTTTAACTTACGTTAACGGCCCGTCCACACAGCGGCGTGCGTTGAAGCTTCCAACGCTTCTGCCCATTCACTTTGAATGGGGGTGACGTCACTTTTAGCCGAACTGCATTTTGGGAAGCGACGTGGAGCGTTGCTGGCGTTGCTCGCTTCAAAAGTTGAGCAATGTTCAACTTTTGAGGCCTCGACGGAGGTGTCAGCCAATTGAATCATATGCCAGTACAAGCTCGAGTCTAGCCAATCAAACCGCATGCTTGTGTGTCTGGGGCGGGAGATTCATGTGATTGGTTGTTGGTCGAGTGTCAGACACGCCCGCCGGCAAGCGTCAACGCACGCCGCTGTGTGGACGGGCCGTAAAGGTCTTACTGTTTATCATAAGGATAATTGATACTTTGCCACAAGCTAACTTGCATTGCTGTTAATAACATCAATCACATGACTTGATGAAATGGACACGTTTATTATTGTTAGGCAGGAACCCTCAGTGATAGTACGTTTCCTGTGCATGAGATGCAGTTTTCACCCTTCAACAAACTAAGACTATACTTTCAGGGATCATTTCTATAGTTTCTGACTTGAGAAATGTGTTTCTAAAGTGATTGGTCTCGCTACCCACGATGATGAGAAGTGATATTCCCTTCTGAGCGTGAAGCAGACACAGAGTAATGATTCAGTTCATATGCTCTCTGTCATTGATGATCGTTCTTTGCTTCTTCGGGAGTATTGAGGAAGGGGATATGATCAGAGTGGTAGTCAGTATCAGTACAATATAAAAACTTCTTAAATAGGTAAATACTGTGACATGTTTTATGTCTCCATATGTTCAAATATTTCGTCAGCTCGTAACATTTTCATCAGACATTATTTAATCCAGTCAGTGGGAGCCCTCGTTGTCGCTAGTCATTTGGTCTTTGACTTAACGCAGCCCTTATTCTAGAAAACAGGTACACTTAAACAGTGTTGTGAGGAAAAGTCGTTGTTTGAGCTCCAGACTCCACAGCACACATCGTCAGTACGCCTTTTGTTAGTCCATATGTTCAACTTTGAAGCTCTGTCAGCTCTGTTTAAAGCCAGTGTTTTAGCTCTAATTTAAGTTTTGATACAGGCTAAAATCAGTGTTGTTCAAGTCAGAGTCACATGGTCAATTTCACCTCGTTGCTGTGTCCTCAGCAGCTGCAGAATGAACTGTGCTTGTTTTTCCCTGCAGATATTTGCTGTGTTCACCTATAGAGGTCACTGTTTCTGGGCTTTAACTTGAATCTGATACAGGCATAGTTTAACTTACGTTAACGGCCCGTCCACACAGCGGCGTGCGTTGAAGCTTCCAACGCTTCTGCCCATTCACTTTGAATGGGGTGACGTCACTTTTAGCCGAACTGCATTTTGGGAAGCGACGTGGAGCGTTGCTGGCGTTGCTCGCTTCAAAAGTTGAGCAATGTTCAACTTTTGAGGCCTCGACGGAGGTGTCAGCCAATTGAATCATATGCCAGTACAAGCTCGAGTCTAGCCAATCAAACCGCGTGCTTGTGTGTCTGGGGCGGGAGATTCATGTGATTGGTTGTTGGTCGAGTGTCAGACACGCCCGCCGGCAAGCGTCAACGCACGCCGCTGTGTGGACGGGCCGTAAAGGTCTTACTGTTTATCATAAGGATAATTGATACTTTGCCACAAGCTAACTTGCATTGCTGTTAATAACATCAATCACATGACTTGATGAAATGGACACGTTTATTATTGTTAGGCAGGAACCCTCAGTGATAGTACGTTTCCTGTGCATGAGATGCAGTTTTCACCCTTCAACAAACTAAGACTATACTTTCAGGGATCATTTCTATAGTTTCTGACTTGAGAAATGTGTTTCTAAAGTGATTGGTCTCGCTACCCACGATGATGAGAAGTGATATTCCCTTCTGAGCGTGAAGCAGACACAGAGTAATGATTCAGTTCATATGCTCTCTGTCATTGATGATCGTTCTTTGCTTCTTCGGGAGTATTGAGGAAGGGGATATGATCAGAGTGGTAGTCAGTATCAGTACAATATAAAAACTTCTTAAATAGGTAAATACTGTGACATGTTTTATGTCTCGATATGTTCAAATATTTCATCAGCTCGTAACATTTTCATCAGACATTATTTAATCCAGTCAGTGGGAGCCCTCGTTGTCACTAGTGATTTGGTCTTTGACTTAACGCAGCCCTTATTCTAGAAAACAGGTACACTTAAACAGTGTTGTGAGGAAAAGTCGTTGTTTGAGCTCCAGACTCCACAGCACACATCGTCAGTACGCCTTTTGTTTGTCCAAATGTTCAACTTTGAAGCTCTGTCAGCTCTGTTTAAAGCCAGTGTTTTAGCTGTAATTTAAGTTTTGATACAGGCTAAAATCAGTGTTGTTCAAGTCAGAGTCACATGCACAATTTCACCTCGTTGCTGTGTCCTCAGCAGTTGCAGAATGAACTGTGCTTGTTTTTCCCTGCAGATATTTGCTGTGTTCACCTATAGAGGTCACTGTTTCTGGGCTTTAACTTGAATCTGATACAGGCATAGTTTAACTTACGTGAAAGGTCTTACTGTTTATCATAAGGATAATTGATGCTTTGCCACAAGCTAACTTGCATTGCTGTTAATAACATCAATCACATGACTTGACGAAATGGACACGTTTATTATTGTTAGGCAGGAACCCTCAGTGATAGTACGTTTCCTGTGCATGAGATGCAGTTTTCACCCTTCAACAAACTAAGACTATACTTTCAGGGATAATTTCTATAGTTTCTGACTTGAGAAATGTGTTTCTAAAGTGATTGGTCTCGCTACCCACGATGATGAGACGTGATATTCCCTTCTGAGCGTGAAGCGGACACAGAGTAATGATTCAGTTCATATGCTCTCTGTCATTGATGGTCGTTCTTTGCTTCTTCGGGAGTATTGAGGAAGGGGATATGATCAGAGTGGTAGTCAGTATCAGTACAATATAAAAACTTCTTAAATAGGTAAATACTGTGACATGTTTTATGTCTCCATATGTTCAAATATTTCTTCAGCTCGTAACATTTTCATCAGACATTATTTAATCCAGTCAGTGGGAGCCCTCGTTGTCGCTAGTCATTTGGTCTTTGACTTAACGCAGCCCTTATTCTAGAAAACAGGTACACTTAAACAGTGTTGTGAGGAAAAGTCGTTGTTTGAGCTCCAGACTCCACAGCACACATCGTCAGTACGCCTTTTGTTTGTCCAAATGTTCAACTTTGAAGCTCTGTCAGCTCTGTTTAAAGCCAGTGTTTTAGCTGTAATTTAAGTTTTGATACAGGCTAAAATCAGTGTTGTTCAAGTCAGAGTCACATGGTCAATTTCACCTCGTTGCTGTGTCCTCAGCAGCTGCAGAATGAACTGTGCTTGTTTTTCCCTGCAGCTATTTGCTGTGTTCACCTATAGAGGTCACTGTTTCTGGGCTTTAACTTGAATCTGATACAGGCATAGTTTAACTTACGTTAACGGCCCGTCCACACAGCGGCGTACGTTGAAGCTTCCAACGCTTCTGCCCATTCACTTTGAATGGGGTGACGTCACTTTTAGCCGAACTGCATTTTGGGAAGCGACGTGTAGCGTTGCTGGCGTTGCTCGCTTCAAAAGTTGAGCAATGTTCAACTTTTGACGCCTCGACGGAGGTGTCAGCCAATCGAATCATATGCCAGTACAAGCTCGAGTCTAGCCAATCAAACCGCGTGCTTGTGTGTCTGGGGCGGGAGATTCATGTGATTGGTTGTTGGTCGAGTGTCAGACACGCCCGCAGGCAAGCGTCAACGCACGCCGCTGTGTGGACGGGCCGTAAAGGTCTTACTGTTTATCATAAGGATAATTGATGCTTTGCCACAAGCTAACTTGCATTGCTGTTAATAACATCAATCACATGACTTGACGAAATGGACACGTTTATTATTGTTAGGCAGGAACCCTCAGTGATAGTACGTTTCCTGTGCATGAGATGCAGTTTTCACCCTTCAACAAACTAAGACTATACTTTCAGGGATCATTTCTATAGTTTCTGACTTGAGAAATGTGTTTCTAAAGTGATTGGTCTCGCTACCCACGATGATGAGACGTGATATTCCCTTCTGAGCGTGAAGCGGACACAGAGTAATGATTCAGTTCATATGCTCTCTGTCATTGATGATCGTTCTTTGCTTCTTCGGGAGTATTGAGGCAGGGAATATGATCAGAGTGGTAGTCAGTATCAGTAGTGATGGCGAGATGAAGCCTTATGAAGCTTTGAAGCTTTCCAGCCAATTGGTTCGCAAAAGGGTTCATCTCATGAGGCTTTATCATGGGCTTCATTTGAACACAAACCCCCCTGTTGGTCAAAGTGTGTAAAACAGGCAGATTGGACATCTCAACAGTGTGCTCTATCTCATACCGAGTTCCCAATGAGTAAAGCCTTAGAATAACTCTAAACAACGAACAGAAAATCATATTTTCATGTTAACAATATTGTATTTATTCCAGTTTAATGATTGTGATTGAAAAGCCTAAGGAGGCTGGTAAACATTGCAAAGAGGGATTTATATTCCTTAATAATATTCGTAAACTTAACCATGTTGTAGCCTGAGAAAGGCTAAACCATATCAAAGAATACATTTATTAACTACATTATCTCATTTAGCTGTAGCTTTTATAAATAACAAAAAATACGTATTGTTCAGTCGTCGAACCAGGAACCCTGCGCTCGTGAGTCAACTGCTTTCCAGCTGAGCCACAGCACACACACTAAAGCTCCCTGAAAACACTGCAACATATGTATTCCTGTATTTATTGATATTTTTATTCCTACATTTATTTATGCTTGTATCTATTTATAGCATACTTATGACATGTTCCGACCTCTATATGAGTGAGGGTCTGAGCTCTCTTGATTCCATCGTGTCACCGGGCCCGGGTACAGGAGGGGTAATATGGTTCTTAGTATACATCCATGGGTATTATGAGCGTTGTGGTTCAACGGTTCAACCGATCTGAATCGCTTCCTGAAGCAGTCACGTGGTATCGACAGGCAGCGAGGCTTCGTTTGTCATCGGTGACGTCACTGGCCCAAAACGATACAAGCCTCGGTACGTGCTTCACAAAAAGCTTCGGGGATTACTCGACACACGCTCCGAAGCCTCGGCGCAATACATAACATCACTAAGTATCACTACAATATAAAAACTTCTTAAATAGGTAAATACTGTGACATGTTTTATGTCTCCATATGTTCAAATATTTCGTCAGCTCGTAACATTTTCATCAGACATTATTTAATCCAGTCAGTGGGAGCCCTCGTTGTCGCTAGTGATTTGGTCTTTGACTTAACGCAGCCCTTATTCTAGAAAACAGGTACAGTTAAACAGTGTTGTGAGGAAAAGTCGTTGTTTGAGCTCCAGACTCCACAGCACACATAGTCAGAACGCCTTTTGTTAGTCCAAATGTTCAACGTTGAAGCTCTGTCAGCTCTGTTTAAAGCCAGTGTTTTAGCTGTAATTTAAGTTTTGATACAGGCTAAAATCAGTGTTGTTCAAGTCAGAGTCACATGGTCAATTTCACCGTTGCTGTGTCCTCAGCAGCTGCAGAATGAACTGTGCTTGTTTTTCCCTGCAGCTATTTGCTGTGTTCACCTATAGAGGTCACTGTTTCTGGGCTTTAACTTGAATCTGATACAGGCATAGTTTAACTTACGTTAAAGGTCTTACTGTTTATCATAAGGATAATTGATGCTTTGCCACAAGCTAACTTGCATTGCTGTTAATAACATCAATCACATGACTTTACGAAATGGACACGTTTATTATTGTTAGGCAGGAACCCTCAGTGATAGTACGTTTCCTGTGCATGAGATGCAGTTTTCACCCTTCAACAAACTAAGACTATACTTTCAGGAATCATTTCTATAGTTTCTGACTTGAGAAATGTGTTTCTAAAGTGATTGGTCTCGCTACCCACGATGATGAGACGTGATATTCCCTTCTGAGCGTGAAGCGGACACAGAGTAATGATTCAGTTTATATGCTCTCTGTCATTGATGATCGTTCTTTGCTTCTTCGGGAGTATTGAGGAAGGGAATATGATCAGAGTGGTAGTCAGTATCAGTACAATATAAAAACTTCTTAAATAGGTAAATACTGTGACATGTTTTATGTCTCCATATGTTCAAATATTTCGTCAGCTCGTAACATTTTCATCAGACATTATTTAATCCAGTCAGTGGGAGCCCTCGTTGTCGCTAGTGATTTGGTCTTTGACTTAACGCAGCCCTTATTCTAGAAAACAGGTACACTTAAACAGTGTTGTGAGGACTCCACAGCACACATAGTCAGTACGCCTTTTGTTAGTCCAAATGTTCAACTTTGAAGCTCTGTCAGCTCTGTTTAAAGCCAGTGTTTTAGCTGTAATTTAAGTTTTGATACAGGCTAAAATCAGTGTTGTTCAAGTCAGAGTCACATGGTCAATTTCACCTCGTTGCTGTGTCCTCAGCAGCTGCAGAATGAACTGTGCTTGTTTTTCCCTGCAGATATTTGCTGTGTTCACCTATAGAGGTCACTGTTTCTGGGCTTTAACTTGAATCTGATACAGGCTGTTATGGAAATCTAGGACCCAACACGGCTGGAGAGTACAAGTCAAAGTGATCAAAACAAATAAATGGTGAATCGAGAAAAGCTGTCTTTTGGTTATTTATTTGAAGCTTCAAATACACGATACAATAATTAAATATGTCACAAGTCTGACAGAGTATAAGAAGTCTGCCCGAGAGTGAGCAGTACAATGAAAAAGCAGAGATTATATATGAAAAGAGTGGGAATGTTATAACTCTTGTGTTCACACGGCGAAATTGTTATGAGACACCTTCTGGCCTTGAGCAGATAGCATAACGGTTCTTGTGTGACTGTGTATGAGTCTCCCAGTCGCCAAAACAGCTGTGACCTTGCAGCCCCTGGGAATAAACCCATAAGAGAATATAATAGAATAATAATGGTAAAAGCACATCAGGAAATAAGAAGCATTTGGTTTAAGCATATGAAGGATATAATAAGAATGATATAATAAAAAATGTCCACTACAGTCTCCCCTTTTGATCATACTTGATCAATAAAAAAAACAAATGACAGGATAGACTGATATAACACATCAATGAATACACTCCATCGCTGGTTTAAGTAAACACATCACAAATATATCATAGAAAACTGGCTGTCTTTGTGGAGGACAGACTCCAATATAATGTAAGCATAAGAGAGGAGATACACACATGATTATATTGATAAATCGGAATCAGACTCTTCTGATTCTAGCTGGTCTATCTCACTGTGGCGCAAAGGATTGTCGTGTAATGGAATAGTAGTATACTGAACGAAAGCTGAGGATACCATGCTGGAAACGCACTTCTTCAGTATTGGGATAATCAAACAGGTACAACTGATTAATAGGCCAAAAATGATCGCCAGGGGTGTAACTATCCTAGCCAGCCATGCTTCCCACCCGCCTGATGTAAGTCAGGACCACCAGTCCCAGCCACCTGCGTTGGATATGTCATCAGCTTTCATGTCAGCTAACAGGTTGTTAAGATGCAGCACGGTGTCAGTGATGTTCTTGGTGGCGTCGGGAATGTAAGTGCAACAGGAGTCACCGATCACATGACACAGGCCACCCTTTGAGGCGAACAAAAGGTCAAGAGCAAATTGGTGCTGCATGAGCATGTTCCTAGAGGCTATTATGAATGGGGGCAATGCCTGGAAGCCTTGCGTCGTCTCATAAGTGAGATTCTCTAGCCGGATGTGTAAGGTATCTATTTTATGGGCATTGTTTACTGTACCCCACCATGGGAACAGGCCACCCATGAATTTAGCTCCAGCGGACGTCAGATCTCTTTTTACCTTGTGGTGGTCGGGGTGTTGGAACTCTGGGTAATGATGTGTCGTGTGCATTAAGGACGTGAGTACAGTGACTGCTGGATTCAAATCCACTAGAGTGCATGTACCTATCCAGAGGGGAGCCAGAACTTGATAGAGCTTGTCGCTGCACAACCAAACGTAATCTTGTGGCGCGCTAAACCCAGCATCACTGGGCCACGCCAGTTGGAGGGAAATATGTTTAACATCAGGGAATGCTACGTTAGAAAGGATTCTTTCAGGGGCACCAGATATGTGACAATACGAGATTTTGTAAGCACCGTAACTGCACGTGTTCCGTAGGATACGGGTACAACCAGTAGTAGTGCCTAGGAAAAAATAAGGTGGTGTAAGAGACGTTTTGTGGTAAACTCTCTGGATGCATAGGCTGTGTTTCATCCCTCTCAAATGACTAGGGTGCACATGGCTGACGGGTTGGTACTTTGCGTATGTGGTGTCAAGCGTGGATGCACGCAAAGAGGAGTTAGACCGATTACTGCATGGTGGGGGAAGCTGCCTAGCATAACGCCACTCGGTTACGCTGTCTTCACCCTTGATGGGCCTTGTCAGAGCCATAAACGCACAGAGGTGTTCAACCTGGGTCAGAGAGCGCGGACGAACTGGCACGGACATTGATGAGTCCTGGGGGAAAAGGGTGCATGCATAACATGACCCATTTTGTCCTGCGGCCTGCAAGAATGATCTCAGAGTGTGCCACCAGACGTTACCGGTGATCCCATTACTGGTCTGAACCACATCAATGTTGCTATGGTCGTTATCGCCTATGTATAGATTAAATGTAGATGTACCTATGGATGTCAACAGTGTCAAAGGTTGCTTACGTTTTTCCGGGGTCTGAGTTTTGGGCGCGATATCTATGTAAAATGTGCCACACGGGTCGGCGCCGGATACATACATACAGACAACAAAATAACCCTTGTCTGATATCTGGGCAGCCTGTAGTTGCAACAGGATAACGGGGCTCGATGAATTGACCTTGGAGATAGACAATCTCCCTTTGATGTTTGTTTTGTCGTCCCATAAGGTATAACCCCAATCGGTGTGCGCGGTGGTCCATAAAACAAAAGTCCAGCCCCCCGAGCAGTGAGTGGCGGTGTGACTGTCACTCTCGACATAGCAAATGTAGGCGTCTGCCCCCCCCAGTTTCTTAGGGTCGGGGCAATGCATGTAGTTGCACGGGTCTAACTGCACTGTGCTATCTTCCCCATCCCATAGAGTAATGTTACCAATCCCTGTCTTGACCAGCCCCTCGACCCATGTGGTTCGCCCTGCTTTCCCCAGCCCCTCGACCCATATGGTTCGCCCTCCTTTCCCCATGTACCTCTTAGATACCTCGATTTTGGCTAACATGCTGTATGCTGACCATGGATACATAACATATAGGACTAGTCCTAACACAACTATCATGGCAAGTATGCAGAGGAACCATTCTATGAGTGTCCAGGCTCTCCAGTAGTATTCACATTGCTCACGGTTGCGTTGTCGTCTCTCCAGGCGAGCCCTCATCACGAGGGGGAAATGTTCCATGGTGTGTGTGAGTGTATTCTCTCGGTCGATTTCGTGACACGGACAGTCAGACTTCGCACACTGATAACACAAACGAGGAACCAGAGAGCATATGAAACCGCTCATCTGGCACTCGCGCGTGACACCTTGTGTGTAGTGTGTTTTGGTGTATGTAGTGCAAGTGTGGTGCTGGTGGTGACTAGGACACGTCACTTGTTGTCCTCTGTTTCTGTTGGTGACTTGGACATGTCACTTGTTGTCATCTGTTGGTGACTTGGACACGTCACTTGTTGTCGTCTCCTTCTACCGTTTCTCCTTTCCTGTGACTACGACCTTGCAGTGGCTAGCGTGGACCCATGTAGCTCTCTCGGCGACCTTGACCGCTGTCTGGGTGACGAGAAGCACCTGGTAGGGACCTTGCCAACGATTGGATTTCCAGCTCTTTCTCCGGAAATCCTTGATCAGCACGAAGTCGCCCTTGATCAGCACGAAGTCGCCAGGTTGAAGGCGGTGAAGCGGACCAGTGGCAGGAGTAGGCAAGGCTGCGGCTACCTGACGTCGGATGTCTGCTAAAGTGGATGATAGGTTAACACAATATGACAACATAGCATCCTCACACAAAGTTGTGGAGGGAAGAGGACATCCTGGAGCCTTGAGTCCAATCTGTGGAGGAGCCCCAAAAAGGATTTCAAATGGGCTGAGTTGACTCTGTGTTCTTTTCCGCATCCTCATGTACATCAGCACAATGGGCAGAGCTTGTGTCCATGACAGACCTGTGTCTGCAGAGCATTTTAATAATAATAATAATAATTTAAATTTATATAGGGCCTTTCACGAAACCCAAGGACGCTTTACAGTGAGAAGTAACAAAACAAAAGGTAATAATAGACATACAGAGCAATAGCAGGAAATAAGTGACTATAATTTAGTTGAGGCCGAAGGCCTGAGTGAACAGATGGTGTTTGAGGTGTTTTTTAAAGGTGTCCAGAGTGTCTGCATTCCTGATTGCAGAGGGCAGAGAATTCCAGAGGGTGGGGGCTGCGACACTGAAGGCTCTGTTGCCAAATGTTTTTAGCTTGGAGCGCTGGATGGAGAGCAGCCCTTTGTCAGAGGACCGCAGGTGACGAGAGGGGGTGTAGGGCTGAAGGAGGTCAGAGATGTATGGAGGGGCTAGGGAGTGGAGAGATGTGTAGGTTAGCAGGAGGAGTTTGTACTGGATGCGTGACTTGACCGGGAGCCAGTGAAGGTGGATGAGGGTGGGGGTGATGTGTTGCCAGGGTTTAGTGTGGGTGAGGAGCCTGGCTGCAGAGTTCTGGACGTACTGGAGCCTGTCCAGGGCTTTGCTGGTGACCCCGAACAGAACTCCATTGCAGTAGTCCAGACGAGAGGAGATGAAGGTATGAATTAATGTTTCTGCAACGGGGTCGGGGAGAGAGGGCCGGAGTCTGGAGATGTTTCGTAGGTGAAAGAAAGCAGTTTTGACTGTAGACCTGATGTGGGAGTTGAAGGTGAGGCTAGAGTCCAGAGTGACGCCCAGGCTGCGAACCTCAGGGGAAGGGTGGATGGCGCCGCCATCGATGGTGAGGAGCAGATCTCCAACCTTCCGGAGCAGTGTTTTTGGGGCCACGACCATGAGCTCTGTTTTGTTATTGTTAAGTTTAAGTAGATTTTTGACATCCAGGCTTGGATGTCGCTGAGGCAGTTGACAAGTGACAGTGGGGGTAGCTGGGATGATGGATTGGTACTGATGTAGAGTTGGGTGTCGTCGGCGTAGGAGTGAAAGTTGAGACCATGTCGGCGGATGATTTCACCGAGGGGGAGCATGTAGATGTTAAATAGAAGGGGGCCGAGCACTGAACCTTGCGGCACACCCTGGTTCACAGGGGCTGGTTTGTTTTTGATTGTGCCGTTCTCTCTTTCCACCCCACCCACCCCCATGCATAATGCAGATTAGGCATGCTTCACAGTGCTTTTGAGCTGTTACTGTGAATCCCCTTGTGAACCACTCCTGATTGATAGACTCTAACATCCCCCCTTTTGACACATGATCTCACCCATGTGTCAATTTAGCGAAATGAGGGAAAAAATGTCTGGGAAGACATGGATTGGAATTTGGACCAACCCAGGTGCTGGATTTTGGGTCAAAAACAGCCCCAGCAGCCTTCCATTGAGCCTTCTCAACTGGCGTAGCTAGCTGCTGCATGGAAGTCAGTGATGACATTTTGTCAGTGAAGGAGGAGACAGGGATTTTAATAAATGAGTGTGCGTGAGGTGCGAGAGGAATCAGGGCAGCTGCCTTTGCGGCTAAGTCAGCAGACGCATTTCCTAGGGAAACTGGGTCTGTACTGCTTGCGTGTGCGGCACATTTACAGACTGCAACCTCAGATGGGAGCAGAATGGCGTCTAGTAAGCCTGCAACCAGTACATGGTTAAGTACTGGTTTGCCATCAGATTTCAGAAATTGTCTACACTTCCAAATAGCCCCAAAATCGTGTACTACCCCGAAAGCATATCGTGAGTCAGTGTAAATAGTCACGGTTTTGCCTTCTGCAAACGTGCAGGCTTCAGTTAGTGCGATGAGCTCTGCTGCCTGTGCTGATAGGTGACATGGAAGCGGTCCAGAACGGAGTACAGCAGAATCTGAAACAACAGAAAAACCCACCCAATTAGTGCCCCCTTGGTCGCGAGAGGCAGACCCATCAACATACAAAATGAGGTCAGCGTTGGTCAGAGGAACGTCTTTTAAGTCCGGTCTAGGTGTGCACACAATGGAAAGTACGGCAACACAGTCGTGTTCCTCACCGTCTTCAGGCAAATCAAACTAAATGAAGTCTCTCCTTTTGAAACATCATGTGTTGAAATAAACACCTGCAGTTCAAAAATAAAAAGTGAATTGCCTAATATTTTTGTTGTGGAATCAATTAATTTCTTTCTTTAAAGGCAAAAACATGAAAAAGCTAAGAGAAAAACCCTATTGAATAAAATATTATTTGGAGCAACTTAATTTATAAATGGTTGTCAACTTAAAAACATGTGTTCATGTTCAACATGTGGTAATTAAGTACATACAATTTAAGATTACACTTAAATTATACGGTAAAACAAGTTGGAACTTTTGGAGTAATCAACTTAAAGATTCCGGACGAGCGTGCATGCACAGCTGCATTTACATCGTAAATCCTGGACAAATCTCCACTCGTCAGGAGGTTTGTCTCTGATCTTTTTGACAGGAGACACTGGAATCGTTACACGGAATAATGACCCCTTGTTTAAGCAGAGAGGTAAACACTGGCCGAATGCCATCAACAGCTTCACGTTTAAATGGGCACGGGACGGAACGTGAACATTAACCCTACGTCATATCTGTGAGCTGCCCAGAGTGAGTATGGCACATCTGAAAGCGCGGCAGGAAGCTCAGAGACATGAGAATTACTTCATCATCCTCAACCAACAGCAATGTGCGCAGAACGGCTACGTTCGTGCACATTTTCATTTGATACACGTCACGTGACATAGAGTACATGACATATTCTGTGTGTGTAGGTGCCCAATCAGTGACTGACTCCCAATCTTTAACGATTGGACCCAAATCCCTCCATCTATCAGTGGGCCCCCTGGCTAGTGAAATGTGTGGACCGCCCCTGGGATTTGACACAGCTGGTTGTGTCTTGTGTGTGTGTGTGTGTGTGTGTGTGTGTGTGTGTGTGTGTGTGTGTGTGTGTGTGTGTGTGTGTGTGTGTGTGTGTGTGTGAGTCTAACAGAGATAGCGCTACCCAGCAAATTCCAATACATTTTTAAACATGAGCTCATCATTCACACATTCCAACAGAACAACTCTCATCATAGCATTTACACGGATCCTTCAACCACGTTAGCAGTACAATGCAAAATGAGAAGCCTCCACACAGCATGTGGAAAAACACGTTGATCAGTCAAACGCAACAACTCCTGAGAATCAGGATATGTCAGCAGCCCATTGATACACATTCACCAGTTATTTATCATCAAATGACACTTTTTTGAACCATCGTAGGAGATGGCTGTCGGACTTTAAGACCCTCATTTGTGGAAAAATGAGGTCCAAGCCGAACCGGAGAATCAGATCTCTGCCCAGTAAATGTGTTGGGCAGACAGATGATAAAATAACTGTTTTTTACTGATGTGGGAAATGGATTACTGTCAACACCGTTATCTCTACTCTGAAGTGGTACAGAAACTTCTCCTTTACAGTTACCCAGCACATGAATAAATCTATCACTAAATTTGCATTCAGGCAAATCTGCCCTTTCCTTTTTAACCACAGACATGTTCTCTAATTCTTCTAATTTCTCAATAGCATGTATGATGCGTGTGTGTGTGTGTGTGTGTGTGTGTGTGTGTGTGTGTGTGTGTGTGTGTGTGTGTGTGTGTGTGTGTGTGTGTGTGTCACTTCCCTGGTTAGAAGCTGCTGGCATGGGGTCCGTCTCCTCGGACCGAATTCCCTCCTCCTCCACTCCCTCCCTCGACTGTCAGTTTGAAGAATTGTCTTTGTTGTGGTCCGATTTATCCGATCAAAAGTTCTTTTTCTGCTTCTCGTGTGGGCATTCAGCGATCCGATGACCCGTCTGTCCGCAGTTAAAACAGCGATTGTAGTTATTGCGGTCTCTTCCTCGTCCTCTGCCTTTTCCTCCCCGGCCTCGGAAACCCCCTCGGTTCCCTCTGCCCTGGCCCTCACCTTGGGTCCAGGTGGTTGTAATAGCCTGGACCATGGTCAGCTGGCCGGGGAAAGGGGAGTATGTAGTTATTCCTTTTTGGAGGTGTTCTTTTCTGTAGAGTTCAGCTTTCTTTGCATCTCTTTTCTTTTTCTCTCTCTTGTCATGGATCTTTTTCAGTCCTGCTTCTTCTTCTTCATTTTCTTTTCTCTGTCTCTCTTCGTCTCTGCTCCCTCTCTGTGTGTCTTGCTGTGCAGCTTCTCCAGCGGCGGCTGGTATGTTGACCTCTGGTCCAGCAGCAGCAGCCCCTCCAGCAGCCTCCTCAGCAGGTAGCAGATGGGGGGAGGAAGGGGGGAATGGGGAACTTAGGTGAGGGAGAGGGTCCCGCACGCCTGAAAACAGAGGATAAAGGGAAGCATGTGGTTTATATTGTGGAGGTAACACAAAACACTTTTTATCTTCCTTTTCACCCTTATCATCATCCTGTATCTTTTATATTGCCGCGGCCAATTGCCTTCTTTCACGGCACTCTGCTTCATCCTCCCAGTATTTTAAACACTTTTTATGAGTGTCCAGTTTTTCCAAGTCTTTTACTTTAATTGTACTCTTCCTTTTCATCCCATCTCCATACTCTTGTAATTCATTCTTTTTAGGTTCTTGATTTTTAATTTACTCAAAAAAACCTCCCTTAGGAAATCCGAACATTTCCATCCATATATTTAATTTAGACAGACTGTCTTCACCATATTTTGCTCGCATGACATCCACAATCGGACCCCCAGGAGAATGTACAAATCCCCTACCCTGCTTTGCTCCCATAACAAAGTCTTTAAAGTGTTACCAAAACACTATTTTTTCATCCGTCGATGACCCAGATATCCCAAATATCCTACTTTCGAGCAGTCCCTCTCATAAATGTCATGTCGACTTTAATTACGTTTAACTTTAAACAATTTAGACTTTGTACATCTCACCCAGTATTGAAAGCCCCTTTTAGTTCGTTGGATCTCGTGAAGTCAATCGGTTCCACCCCTCGCGCTGGTCCCCTCGTCCCGTACGGTTTCTGTCGAGGTAGAGGAGGATCCAAAGATCCCGGAGCTAGCAGCCACCAGCGTCCAGAGGTGTTCCCAATCGAACATACAGAGATCCTGCCGACAACGCCATTTGTTATGGAAATCTAGGACCCAACACGGCTGGAGAGTACAAGTCAAAATGATCAAAACAAATAAATGGTGAATTGAGAAAAGCTGTCTTTTGGTTATTTATTTGAAGCTTCAAATAGACGATACAATAATTAAATATGTCACAAGTCTGACAGAGTATAAGAAGTCTGCCTGAGAGTGAGCAGTACAATGAAAAAGCAGAGATTATATATGAAAAGAGTGGAAATGTTATAACTCTTGTGTTCACACGGCGAAATTGTTATGAGACACCTTCTGGCCTTGAGCAGATAGCATAACGGTTCTTGTGTGACTGTGTATGAGTCTCCCAGTCGCCAAAACAGCTGTGACCTTGCAGCCCCTGGGAATAAACCCATAAGAGAATATAATAGAATAATAATGGTAAAAGCACATCAGGAAATAAGAAGCATTTGGTTTAAGCATATGAAGGATATAATAAGAATGATATAATAAAAAATGTCCACTACAGGGCATAGTTTAACTTACGTGAAAGGTCTTACTGTTTATCATAAGGATAATTGATGCTTTGCCACAAGCTAACTTGCATTTCTGTTAATAACATCAATCACATGACTTGACGAAATGGACACGTTTATTATTGTTAGGCAGGAACCCTCAGTGATAGTACGTTTCCTGTGCATGAGATGCAGTTTTCACCGTTCAACAAACTAAGACTATACTTTCAGGGATCATTTCTATAGTTTCTGACTTGAGAAATGTGTTTCTAAAGTGATTGGTCTCGCTACCCACGATGATGAGACGTGATATTCCCTTCTGAGCGTGAAGCGGACACAGAGTAATGATTCAGTTCATATGCTCTCTGTCATTGATGATCGTTCTTTGCTTCTTCGGGAGTATTGAGGAAGGGGATATGATCAGAGTGGTAGTCAGTATCAGTACAATATAAAAACTTCTTAAATAGGTAAATACTGTGACATGTTTTATGTCTCCATATGTTCAAATATTTCGTCAGCTCGTAACATTTTCATCAGACATTATTTAATCCAGTCAGTGGGAGCCCTCGTTGTCGCTAGTGATTTGGTCTTTGACTTAACGCAGCCCTTATTCTAGAAAACAGGTACACTTAAACAGTGTTGTGAGGAAAAGTCATTGTTTGAGCTCCAGACTCCACAGCACACATAGTCAGTACGCCTTTTGTTTGTCCAAATGTTCAACTTTGAAGCTCTGTCAGCTCTGTTTAAAGCCAGTGTTTTAGCTGTAATTTAAGTTTTGATACAGGCTAAAATCAGTGTTGTTCAAGTCAGAGTCACATGGTCAATTTCACCTCGTTGCTGTGTCCTCAGCAGCTGCAGAATTAACTGTGCTTGTTTTTCCCTGCAGATATTTGCTGTGTTCACCTATAGAGGTCACTGTTTCTGGGCTTTAACTTGAATCTGATACAGGCATAGTTTAACTTACGTGAAAGGTCTTACTGTTTATCATAAGGATAATTGATGCTTTGCCACAAGCTAACTTGCATTGCTGTTAATGCTGTACCATTGTGTACAACGCCATTTATTGCCTGTCGATTAAGCGACCGGAGGCCTCGTCATCCGATAATCCGGTACACAGTGTCGAATGTGTACACTACAGTCATCATATAGACATGATAGACTAACAGTACTGTGAGTACAGCCTACACTTGACAGGCAGCCTGGTTAGCCTAGGATTAGGACCATACTACGTCAAAAGACCGATTGGCTCTAGCTGTATATCATGCTAGTATACAATTAATTTAAATGTATTCATGTAATTAATGCCCATAAGGCTGTTACATATACAATAATAAATGTGACAAGATAATTTATGTGAACCTGACCCTGGTATGTTATGAAATGTACCCTACATGCAGTCATCCTCGGGCATAGCCATAGGCCTACTGTGCATGCATGCCAACTTTTGCAATATAGCGCCTAGCGTGAGCTATGCTTGGGGACCTACCAGTCAAGATTATTTGTGCGTAGGGGTGCGTCATCTGGCGCCTGGTCCTGGTCATCCTCGCCATTGCCCATGCCGTGAACTAACTCCATCTCCTCGGGCTCGAACAAATAAGGACGTAATGGTCCATCGTCTGGCTCAATATTCTCACCATCGTCGCTTACTGAACCGGATTCAGATTCAGTTCCTAAAACTACATTTTCGCAGGAAAGCCGAGAGGATGTTTCTGACTCGCTATCATCACTGGATACGTCGTACAATCCTTCTTCTTTGTCTGGTATATTTGCCCTTCCACGTTCATTCTGCATAGACGCCATGGTTTGTTATCGTTTCGTCTTCCTGAGTTTTCCTCACTTCCGGTTTGGCTGAATCGATCATTTCGTTTCTAAAAAAGTTCGGGGAAGCTGCAATAAAGTGCTTCTAACATGCGTAAGGCAATTATTATATTTTTTTAATCAGGTGTGATTGTTTTGGTACGTAATTATGCTTGTATATAAGTTAAACGAAACTATTTGTGGTTCAATTTCCACTATCCCTTTAACTTACGTTAACGGCCCGTCCACACAGCGGCGTGCGTTGAAGCTTCCAACGCTTCTGCCCATTCACTTTGAATGGGGTGACGTCACTTTTAGCCGAACTGCATTTTGGGAAGCGACGTGGAGCGTTGCTGGCGTTGCTCGCTTCAAAAGTTGAGCAATGTTCAACTTTTGATGCCTCGACGGAGGTGTCAGCCAATCGAATCATATGCCAGTACAAGCTCGAGTCTAGCCAATCAAACCGCGTGCTTGTGTGTCTGGGGCGGGAGATTCATGTGATTGGTTGTTGGTCGAGTGTCAGACACGCCCGCCGGCAAGCGTCAACGCACGCCGCTGTGTGGACGGGCCGTAAAGGTCTTACTGTTTATCATAAGGATAATTGATGTCATGTTTTATGTCTCCATATGTTCAAATATTTCTTCAGCTCGTAACATTTTCATCAGACATTATTTAATCCAGTCAGTGGGAGCCCTCGTTGTCGCTAGTGATTTGGTCTTTGACTTAACGCAGCCCTTATTCTAGAAAACAGGTACACTTAAACAGTGTTGTGAGGAAAAGTCGTTGTTTGAGCTCCAGACTCCACAGCACACATAGTCAGTACGCCTTTTGTTTGTCCAAATGTTCAACTTTGAAGCTCTGTCAGCTCTGTTGAAAGCCAGTGTTTTAGCTGTAATTGAAGTGTTGATACAGGCTAAAATCAGTGTTGTTCAAGTCAGAGTCACATGGTCAATTTCACCTCGTTGCTGTGTCCTCAGCAGCTGCAGAATGAACTGTGCTTGTTTTTCCCTGCAGATATTTGCTGTGTTCACCTATAGAGGTCACTGTTTCTGGGCTTTAACTTGAATCTGATACAGGCATAGTTTAACTTACGTGAAAGGTCTTACTGTTTATCATAAGGATAATTGATGCTTTGCCACAAGCTAACTTGCATTGCTGTTAATAACATCAATCACATGACTTGACGAAATGGACACGTTTATTATTGTTAGACAGGAAACCTCAGTGATAGTACGTTTCCTGTGCATGAGATGCAGTTTTCACCCTTCAACAAACTAAGACTATACTTTCAGGGATCATTTCTATAGTTTCTGACTTGAGAAATGTGTTTCTAAAGTGATTGGTCTCGCTACCCACGATGATGAGACGTGATATTCCCTTCTGAGCGTGAAGCGGACACAGAGTAATGATTCAGTTCATATGCTCTCTGTCATTGATGATCGTTCTTTGCTTCTTCGGGAGTATTGAGGAAGGGGATATGATCAGAGTGGTAGTCAGTATCAGTACAATATAAAAACTTCTTAAATAGGTAAATACTGTGACATGTTTTATGTCTCCATATGTTCAAATATTTCGTCAGCTCGTAACATTTTCATCAGACATTATTTAATCCAGTCAGTGGGAGCCCTCGTTGTCGCTAGTGATTTGGTCTTTGACTTAATGCAGCCCTTATTCTAGAAAACAGGTACACTTAAACAGTGCTGTGAGGAAAAGTCGTTGTTTGAGCTCCAGACTCCACAGCACACATAGTCAGTACGCCTTTTGTTTGTCCAAATGTTCAACTTTGAAGCTCTGTCAGCTCTGTTTAAAGCCAGTGTTTTAGCTGTAATTTAAGTTTTGATACAGGCTAAAATCAGTGTTGTTCAATTCAGAGTCACATGGTCAATTTCACCTCGTTGCTGTGTCCTCAGCAGCTGCGGAATGAACTGTGCTTGTTTTTTTCTGCAGCTATTTGCTGTGTTCTCCTATAGAGGTCACTGTTTCTGGGCTTTAACTTGAATCTGATACAGGCATAGTTTAACTTACGTGAAAGTTCTATTTCGTATATGGCTTCGCCCTCTAACGGCCCGTCCACACAGCGGCGTGCGTTGACGCTTGCCGGCGGGCGTGTCTGACACTCGACCAACAACCAATCACATGAATCTCCCGCCCCTGACACACAAGTAGCGGTTTGATTGGCTAGAGCTTGTACTGGCATATGATTCGATTGGCTGACGCCTCGCCTCGTCAAAAGTTGAACATTGCTCAACTTTTGCAGCGAGACACGCCAGCTACGTTCCACGTCGCTTCCCACGATGCATTTCGGCTAAAAGTGACGTCACCCCATTCAAAGTGAATGGGGAAGCGTCAACGCACGCCGCTGTGTGGACGGGCCGTAAGGCTATCGCTATTGGGTTATCCCTCTGCGCCCCCGCGCAGCACTGAAACACTTGTAGTCCACGCTCACCCGCTAGGTGGACCCCACCCTCGGGCCTCCTTCCGGTATAAATAGGAAGGTGGCCCGGCCAGGCCCGGCTCCAGGATGAAATGACTGAGGGGGCTGTTAAAAAATCCGAGGGGGCGATTTTTTTTTCACAACAACGAAAAATACTGGCAATGTAATGAATTGACACACCAAGCTTTTTTCCTTCTCACTGCTCTACAATCTCTTTGCTTCTTTATTTTTATTCCGGATTTACCCCTCTCGTTCTGTTATTTTCCTCTGATCTTTAATAATAGATAGTAGATAGTTGATATATAGATGGCTGCACTTTGGTTAACAGCAGTGGTGTAGTGGGGATTTTTTTATTGGGTGGACGGGGCAGGGGTGGGGGGTGGTGGGTGGACGGGAGACACTATGGACGCGCTCGTGAACTGTCAACGGGGGGGGGGACCTCTGTGTCGCCTGTCAGCGCAACTTACATGCTGCCGTTTAGACAATATAATAATAAAGGCCGGTGCCGGCTGTCAGCGAACCGATCCGGCCTTTCTGCGCGACTATCACTCAAATGCGAGACATAGTCACAATTTGTGGGACGTGGGACAAATAATAAAAATGCTGTGTGCTGCCCATCTCACACACACACACACGCTTCAAATCAAGTTGCATAAATGCTTGAGCTACGTTTTTATTATAATTACTGTGAAATCTGCCTATTATGTTTTCGTCATTATTACAACAAACACACACTTGCAACTGATAACACTGGCAATGATTTTAGATGTATTTGACTATTAAAAAAAGAAATCATGCTTCAAATAAGTGGGGGTACGGCGTACCCCCACGTCCAACGCCCACTACACCACTGGTTAACAGGCTAACATTGATTTCCTCAATTTATAAATTGACAGGCTCTGTAATTATACCATAACCTTTTCTCATCTATCCCTTAACTCGTCTTCCTATACAGATTTACTTACCTCTAGTCAGGTTTAAAAAACATTAATCTGGTTGATTTTTTATTTTCAGGATTGAATGTTCAAATCAAGGCCTAAAACCTGGCATTTCATAAGAAAGTGACTAATATATAAACCAAATGTAATATTAGATAAAATACTACACCAAATGGACAGACACAGAATACAAATAAAGTCCCCTGGTTTGTCTCTAGAGTCTAACTGCCATGAGAAAAATCAAATCAATGTTCCAAAATCCGTCACTAGATGTCGCTCATTGTACCAATACGGTTGATATAATACATAACATATTATTATTCTAGTAAAAGGGCTCGCTTTGGCAAAAACCTGATCCATACAGGCAGCCCTAAATAATAGGGCTGCCTGTAGGCTAACCATCATGTGTGGTGCTATCTGTAGTTGTCTGTCTTATTTTTTGTTGATGTCATATTGTTTTCACCTTGGCCGGCCCTTGGCATAGGCAGTATAGGCGAATGCTAAGGGCGCATCAACCCATTGGGGTGCCGAAAATTGGGGAGAAAAATTACATAATGTATTTTTTAGCTGCCCGGATTATAACAGACAAAGACTCATTCTGAAAACTGCACAGGAACAACATAACATCAAGGACATGGATTTCAAGTCAATATACGAAAGTAAATAAAGAAATGAAGTAAACAAGCTGATCTTCAAGTTCCTCAAAAACACTGGTCTGAGGACAAGGATTTAATATAAACATTTAATAAATCAACAGTAGGTGGCGATATATGCTCCAAGCGATTCGCCATTAAAGAAAAAATAAGAAGAAGAAGAAGTAGTAGTAGAAGAAGAAATATGCTAACGCTACAAACAGGCACAACACTGTTACTCTGTTTTTACTGACATATATATAACATTTGATTTCACCTTGCTCTATTTTTTTTAACGCACGTTCAAAAATGGGAACATTTCCGGGAGTTTCAACCGGGCACCAACCACCGAAAACGGGCACTCTGCCCGGAAAAAGGGGTAGTTTTTGTCACCCATCCGACTCTGTTTACAGCTAAGCACACACGCTAACATAAAGACTACAAGCTCACTTGGAGTGGAGGCTTTTTTACATGTTGCTTGACTGCCTGCCCACATATCTGATCTAAACGTAGTAACGTGTATTGGGCAAGATAATTATTTAAAGTTATTATTTAATAATTGTGACATTTATTGTACTTTTTGATGGATGAATGATGCTCAAAGTGAGGGGGCAAAGAATACAACTGAGGGGGCAATGCCCCCTCGTGGCGCCTGGCCCGGCAATCTGCTCCCTCTTTTCTTCAGCAAACCAGCACAGTTACTGAAGCACAGCAATTGAGAATCATCATGACAACTGTGTCCGTGATGGTCCCTCATGTGACTCTGGGTTCATAATGAGTTATGACCAGCAGAGATAAAAGCAGTATGTGAATCCTGCCTGGGGTCAGAGCACGCGTACGCGGCTCTAAACCAGCAGGTAGCATGCACACACTGCACTCGTCTCCCCTCGGGCGACAGGAAGCAGAGAGCGGACGCTCTTGCTGCTGTGGCCGAGGAGGACGATTGGCCCATCCAGGCTTACGAGCCCACGGACGGGGCCTCGTATCCCTGGGGCCGAGTGCCGGGCAGGAGTCAGAAGAAAAGCAACTCCTGCCCCGCCTCCCTCCACGGTTCACCGTTCGGTTCTCCCCTCCCTCCTCTCCCCCGGACGGGGGAGACAGAGTCGGAGCAGGGTGCCAGCTTGGCGGCCGAACATGCTTTCCCCCTCTCCGTCACCACAGCGCGGCGGCGAATAACATCGCGCGGCTCTCCAACTCGGTGGGGACACTGGTAGAGCGTTCCACCACCAAGGCAGAGGAAATCAGCAAGGCGGCCAGCACGGCGTCTGCGTGCGTCCGTCGCTGTCTCCCAGGCGAGGATTTCCGCGTGGGTGACACAGATCCAGCGCCACCTCGGGCTGAAGTAGGCGTCTGTTACGGAGACGGCCAGAAAAGTGCTACTGGACGCTCCAATCAGCCCTGACGGGCTGCTCGGACCCCAGTTCCACGCCATGGTGGAGTCCATGAAGACGGCCGCGGAACAGGCGAACGACATTCGCCAGCATGTAAAGCTGGCTCCAGCCGGCTGAGCTGCCACAGCGGCATCAACGTCCGCAGCAGCCGCGTCAGCGCCCTTCGGCGGCTGCAGGGGCTCCGTCCCACGTCTCCGCTCCCCCGCCACCCCAGAGACAGGGTTTCCCGGCGGCGAGTCAAAAGGGAGGGAGGCTCCCCCGCTCCTGGTCTGTTCCGCGAGAGCCTCCGAGGACTCACTTCCACCTGAAGGACGCATACTTCCACGTACCCCTCATCCCGAAACACAGTAAATTCCTGCGTTTTCTCATTTCAGGGAATATCAGACCAGACAATCGTCTGCCGTTCGGATATTTCCTGGCTCCTCCCATTTTGTGTAGAGAAGGCTGGAGCCACTACACAGAGGAGGGATGAGAGTGTGGTTTCCTCTGGACGACCTGCTATTTGCTGGCTAGCTCCAGGGAGGAAGTCGCTTTACAGACGGTACATCTCGCATCTGTCAAAGCCTGGGTTTCATAATAAATTGGAAGAAGAGCTGTCCTCTTCCCTCTCAGACAAATGTTATCTGGGAGTGGAATTAAACTCAGCCAGCAGAGCGCGGCTCTCGCGGCAGCGAGTGGAGAAACTGACAGCTCTCCTCCGGCATGTCACAACCCACACAGCCCTCTCCGTGACGCAGCTGCTCGGCGTTGGCGTCAGCTGGTCACGTGATGATCCCCCGGGGTCTCTTCCAACAGGGGGACACTCCAACAGGTGGTTCATTCGCTGCAGAAGCCTGCTGTGTTTAACCTATTGGTTTATAAACTGCAGAGCTTGCGGCATTCCTCTGTCCCAGATATGCCTCCAACACACGGTCATAATAAATCCACGGGCACCGTTATAACGCCTCGTGTGGACAGCATACACACCTCTCATCCTCTGGGCGTGTGTACGCGCCTCATGATGAGAGACGGAGTGAAATGCAGCGTGTGGAAACTCCCTCGCAGCCCTTTTGCCTAAAAGTGCACAGACAACAGGCCACGGCTATGGAAGCAGCCTACCTCAATCACCAGGGAGGAGTACGATCTGCGCAGCTTCTGAACGAAGCCAGGCGGCTGCTGTTCTGGGCGCGCACACACGTTGCTCTCCATCACAGCAATGTATATTCCCGGCGAATTTAACCGAGGGGCTCGCAGAACGCAGCAGCCATTGTATGCGAGGAGTATTGAGACTCAGACCTGTGTCACGCACACTGGCGCCTCAGTGGGATTTGGCTTTGGTGTTGCGCGCACTAAAGCAAAGCCCCATTTGAACCTGATCAGGTTCCCCTTAAACTGTGTTCAGCCAAAGTAGTACTACTTTTGGCTCTATCAGAGAAAATGGTGAGTGATTTGTCTGCTCTCTCTATTGCGGCTTTCACACCAGCGCTTTTCAGTTTCTAGCTCCGAGCGGGAGCTTTTCTGGTTCAGCTCCGGTTTCCCTTTTCAGCTCCCGCTCTGTGCACACCGCCCACTGGCGCCCCAGAGCTGCCCTTGCTGCGTCATGACGTCACCGTTTACATCGCTGATTTGCCCCCCACCGGCAGCCATTACGGCAGCTCACAACAACAACAACGTCGGGTCGATGATCGTGTTGCTTTTAATCACACGAAGCCAGAATAAATTGAATAACGACTTCTCCAACCTTATACTTTTCTCCAGAGTGCCGTGGTTCATTGTTTATTAATGTGTTTCTGCAGCATTTACCGACCGCTGCAGTGCTGCTCTTCCACAGGAGTTTATTCTCCCGTTAGCTCCCACTGCAGCGGCCGCTCTTAAGTATTCACTGTCCGACTCACACAAGCAGCTGATGCATATCCCCAGTTCCCCTTAGCCTAAGTGAATGTGTGTCAGTCTGAATTGACACTGTTTGGTATCACAACGCTGTTATGAAAGTTTCTCTGGTATCAAACGGGTGATGTTGGCATAGCAACCGAAGCTAAACTGACTACTTGCATCCGATAGCTGCAATAATACAAAACAACACGTCTACCTCTCTCCACAATGATCGATAACAGCGAACGGATGGTCAAAGTAAGGTACAAATAAACAGAATCACACGAAGCCTGGTTAGTGTTGCCTGACTTTATAAAGTGTGTTTATAGGCACTACTGCTTGTAGGCAGGCATAACAGTCGACCCATGGGAGGTGGGTTTAGTTTCCTGCACGCCTCGACGTAAGAGAGATGTAAGCGACGTCGCCTCTTAGCTCCAAAGCTCTTGCTTCTGGACCGACAATTTTTTGGAGCTGGAAATGAAGCGGATTCCGGAGCTAAGAGCCGGCGCAGCTCCGGTGTGAACTGGAAAACCCGGCGCTTTTCAGGCTCTAGCTCCGAGCCGGAGCTGAAAAGGCGCTGGTGTGAAAGGGGCATATGGCTCCGTCATGCCTCCGGATCCAAGGAGATGGCAGTTCATTTGTTTTACGCCCTAACCCGGCTTCATGCCTAAGGTCATCACAACTCTTTTAGAGTCGAGAGTGATCACCCTGGCTGGCTTATTCCCCCCTCCTTACAGGTCGGAGGAAGAAGCCACGTCTCATCTCCTCTGTCCTGTGCGCGCGCTGTCTTGCTATGTGGCGCGCACGGCGGCCTGGCCAAGGAAGACCATACTAAACCTAACAGGGACAGAAACCACGGTAACTAACATGACTGTGTTCATACTCGCTGCCACACATTCCCCCTGCAATCAAAACTGCAAAACACTTACCTCCGTAACGCTACTCCCAAAAAATCAGCCGCACTCAGCGACAACAGCTGTGCGAAATCCGTCCCCACAACGGACATCCATTATAAAACGTTCCCAGGTCCAAAGCAACGAGCCCCCATATGTTACAACCCGGCTCCTGGGCTGCAACATGATGATCTACTTCCGGTCAATGGAGAGAGAAAACGTATCTTTCGATCCCGTTTGAATTGTGCCATGAATTACACATATATTTGTCAATCTTAAAAAATAATTTCCATGTAAAAAAAGTCACAATTTGTCGTAAAACTGTTGAAACCGTTTTTAAGAGTGCGCTTAAGACCTTCCTTTTTGATAAAGCTTATAGTTAGGGCTGATTAGATTCAGCCCCTAGTTTTGCTGATATAGGCTTAGTTTGTCGGGGGACATCTTACTTCTTCCTTCTCTCTGTCTATACCCGTGTACACTCATGTTCCGATTAACCCAGCTTCCCCAAATGTCTTTCTTTTTGGTGTCTATATACGCTGGGATCCGGAGTCATGGATGATCCTGCGGTCCTGTGTCCTGGATCGCGAGCGCTGGATCTTGAGTCGTGGCTGTGGTCCTGGATCATCGGTCCTGGATGGATATCCTCGTGGATTCATCTTCCTATTATACACACATGCATTTCCAAACATTTGGACTACCTATGTTGCAAATGTATTATCTTTTCAATTTACGCACGGCATCTATTGCACGTCTGTCCGTCCTGGGAGAGGGATCCCTCCTCTGTTGCTCTCCCTGAGGTTTCTCCCATTTTTCCCTTTAAACTGGGTTTTCTTTGGAAGTTTTTCCTTGTACGATGTGAGGGTCTAAGGACAGAGGGTGTCGTATTGTCATGCTGATATTCTGTACACACTGTGAAGACCACTGAGACAAATGTAACATTTGTGATATTGGGCTATATAAATAAACATTGATTGATTGATTGATTGAAATAAAAGACTATGAAAAATACGCAACTAGAAAGACTACAAATCCCAGAATCCCGGTCCTGCATGCTGGCTCTTACGGAACCGACTAACTCCCCTTTTGTGTACAACTCTCAACATGCCCAGACTTGTAGTGATTTTAACCTCTTTTAATACTTTCCGCCTCATTCTGAAAGAAAGAAGTGAAATGTGCCAACGTGACGGCTGTCTTGGTGTGTGGTGCGAGACGGGAGATGTAGTTCATTGAGCGGTTTCACACAAAAAAAGTGTTACTTCACAGTTTTACGACATATTTTTATTTTTTTGACTTGTAAAATTATCTTTTAAATTGACAAACATCATATGTGTAATTCGTGGCACAATTCAAACGGGATCGAAAGATAATCTTTCTCTCTCCATTGACTTCAATGCATAACTTTTCTGAAATAAGGTCCCATGGAGCTCAACCGGAAGGGGAGGGACTTCGCCTCTCTGAGCTCCCCGGGAGACTCTATATTTTGATTTAGGTCAAAATATAATATTAGTAAACCTGAAGAGACAGTAGGCTTGTTTGAGACACATTGCGGCTCGCATCGAAAGTAGACGAGAGTAGCCGATCGCAGCCGGGGGAGGTGTCAAAAAGCTCGTCTTAAGTCGGACAGCTCGGACTCGGAGTCGGCTTGACTGGCTGGGTTTGCAATGGCGGAAATTGCGTTGGCGTTTTTCGTTGCAGATGAAGTGGATGCAATAGATTTTATTTTAATGATTTGGTTTAACTTAAAGAGAAACTTTATTGTTATTGCACATATTACAGGTACTGAGACAACAAAATGCAGTTTAGCTTCTAACCAGGTGCAACAAGCAGTGAAGTGGAAAGTAATGTACACAATCTACAGAATAACATATAGAATGAATTGAATGATGAATAAACAGTGGGGTATGAATACACTAGATATCAGCCTGTGAGCAGTATGAGCAGTGTGTATGAATATGCTAAGATATATAAAGTATGAAAACGGTAAGCAGTATAGTATAAAATATATAGATATTAATTTCATGATGATAAACATTGTGGAACAATGATGAAAAATGGGAATGGATGTGGCGACGTAAAACTGACACAAAACAACAACAAACTTTTGCCAGCCAATTGGAGAGTTTCATCAGCAGCACGTGGTAAAAACCACCAATGAGCGCTCAGCTCGAGATACCAGCGAGCCGTTTCCCATCAAGCATTTCGCTTCCGCAGCTCGTGGAGAGCAACTGCGCCAACTCGCCTCGCCTCGCTCTCAAGGCTGCGGGCGTCTTTGTCCCGCGAGATTTCAAAGTCTCATGTGGGCGAGCCTCCAGAGCAAGTCGGACAAAATGACTAACCATCATGCAACGCACTAGCAAGACGTTGATCGCAACTGCGCAGGTCTTGCTTGTCTCAAACAAGCCTAGGCTGCAGTCGGATAGTTTAAAAATCAGCTCCTAAGTTCTAACCCTATCGTCTATTCCTTGACCTCTGAGTGAAACGTCACGGGGTTAAGGGATAGTGGATAGGAGAATTAAAAAGGACTTAGGAGAAGAGACTGCGGTACTTTAGAGAATCCGAATGCACTTTCACTATCCGACGTGTTTATGATGCGCCAGCGGACGTCATTGTGTGCGTCTGCTGCTGTGGGGAAACTATGGAAACCACAGTTTTCTATACAGCGGACTACAACATGGATGTTTAATAAGAACGAGGGACTACTGTGAACTCATCTAGAGACTCTGCACCGTGCTCTGATGCTGCTGCTTTGCTTTATGAACATGGACAACAGAGAAACATATTCTTCATGACCAAAGTTGGAATTGAAATAAAAAAGGAAAGTGAAACTTATGCTCGTCACCCTCTCCCTCCGGTCCACATTAATACCAATGATCCCAATACGTATGATTGTATGAACTAAAGGTCTTAAAATCAATACAGATGTATTTATTATAAACGTTAGTCCTTACCATCTATCACTGTGTACATCACCATTCAAACATCTTTTAAAAGTTGAACAAACCCCACACAGCTCAGTAAAGACTAAAATGTTGACTTTATTTGATAATTTCAGTGAAAACTAACGTTCATATTTCTCTTTTTGAGTATAATACTGATGAACGTTCAAAACAAAGCACTTTGGCAACTTACCACCTATGTTTTAAAAAGCTTAATAAGCACCGTAACTTTCATGATATAATTTCTCGGTCATAATCGGTTGTTTCCGTGAACGGCCGACTGTTGAGTGACGGCAAATGCTGCGGCTGCAAGGCATTGTGGGGCAGCATTTTCGCTTCTCCTGTCGGTTAGGGAAGTCCAGTGGTTCCTAAGCTAAAGGAGGTTATAAAGGAAGTTTGAAACCTCCTTTCCTATCATTCTCATCATTCTAGAGAATTCGAACGGCACTTATCATGGCTGCCACTGAGGGACTTCCGGGTCATTTCACTCCTTTAGGAAGGTTCCTAAGCTAAATGGACTATTCGACTTCAGCCCTAGTGCCAGTGCCTCGCCAGCCATAAACCTCACTGCACGTCACTGCAGAAGCTTTTATAAACATCTACGTTTTTTGTGCCCCACCACTTTTGTACATATAAAAACGCCACTGATTCTCTTAACTAATAACGTTATCTGCACTATATTTCTGCTGTTGTAATAATGTAAACTTCCCCGTTGCGGGAAAAATAAAGGAATTCAGATTTGTATTATAATAAAACTCCAGAAAGGAATGATTGATAGGGAAACACTCTTTTGAAATGATGCTCTTTTCGTTTTGAATCATTACATTACGTCATTAAAAAAAAATTCAATTGAAATCATGAAAACAGGAAGTGGCGTTTTACGCAGAATTGCTGCGTCACGTAATACGTAAATAAATTGAACAAGCTTCTGCTGCCCGAAGGTTGTTGTTGTCTTCCTTCAGCTTTATTTATCTCTCACCTCAGTACTACTAATGACAACGCTGAACGTATATGAAAACGCTTGGAAATAACACGGAATTGACGTTTTAATCGACAAAAATAAGGACATGCCATCAGACTTTGTAGCGTAACTACAAAGTAAACCCCATTTGGACAACAAACAGAGTCGCCAGTCAGACAGCTAACAGGGGTTAGCGCCACAGATCACCACACTCTCACTTTCTCTTCATCTGTAGCCAGCCTTTACATCCTGTCACCGAGATCAGTCCGTGGTTTCTCCAGAAGAGGATGAACTGGCTCTTCCCCCTGTCCAAAGGCTCCGGACCTCTCCCTCTGAACAGCCTACAGCAACAGAGACAGCGGCAAATCGAGTCTCTCAAAGCCGCTCACCCCAGGTGAAGTGAATGGCACCCTGTCACAACAGACCCCAGTGCTGCTGGTTAGCTTGTTGACTGTGTCGTTATATATGGTCAATAGAAGGTTTTCTAGTTACTTTAATAACATTAAAGTTGGTTGATTAAACATGTTAACTAGGTTTACTGCCAGTAGTTGTTTACTTAGCATAGCTAGCCACCGAGCTCACAGTTTAATCGTAAGAAATACGTTATGCTAACAAATAATAAAGTTTGTAGTCTCGTTTTACCCTAAATGTGTCATTGTGAGTATGTTAATGTGTCATTATTATACCCAAGAATGTACGTGAAACCACAACTACGGCTTTGACATGCCCCGGTGTGGTCTTTGAGCGGCTAATGTTTGCTAACTCAAAGCTAACTAACTAGCTATGCTAGCTCGCTAGCTAATCAAGTCAGGCTGTCACAGTTCCAGTGTCTATATTTAGGGATGATGACACGTGTTGTGGCTCGCTGGTCCTGTGATTATTCCGGTGTTTACCGCGCATGCAGTTTTAGGAGGAGCTAGCTTGTTAGAGGTGAAGATTAAAGTCTTAAAGCCTTTGTGTACTCCATATCTTGGTGACAAATAGCTGTGTCTTTCTACTCAGTTGGACAACAACTGCCAGCAAACACTTCTGAGTGCATTTCTTCATCTCAATGTAATCTCACTTCTGATGTAGAGTATGTGTGTGAAATTCATAAATTAGATTAGACACACTTTGTGATGGCTGTGTTTCTCATGGCTGTGAGGCTCATGGGATTTCAGAGGCCTTAACAGCTAATGTGTTATTTTAAGTAATACATTGAAAGGTACAGTCTTTTACTCCTTAAAATACAGTGTGCAGGTGTGGGTGTAAAGCCACGGCTTCTTAACATACATTTGTCTTATTTAGGGCTAGATTATTTGCTGTAAAGTAGACTATGATGTATAGAATGTTGAAAAATCTGATAGTTATCCTGATACGGATATCAATTTACTAGTCATGATTGCAGTAAACATTAAATCAATAACATAACAGACACTAACAGCGGTTGACTGTTACAGGTGGAACATCCTGTGGTGGTAATACAATGAGACAAATTAATTCTGTGATGAACATTAAAATACATTTGCTTCCACATTTTGTTACTATGTTGTTTTGCTCAGAAGTAAGTGTTATTGGGGGAGAATGGGCGTTGAAGCCCTCTCTTTATGTATCTATTTGTCACCAAACCAGAGTAATGTTCATAAAAATTGATGGAGGATGTCAATTTTTTATGTACTGATCATGATTACTGATTATCTATTTTTCCCAATAGCCTCGCAGAGATCCAGAAGGATGTGGAGTACAGAATACCATTCACTGTCAACAACTCGACCATTAGTGTCAATGTGTAAGTATACGTTTTAGATACATACGACAGGCTTCGGTTAGAGAACTAATCAACAAACTCATCTGTAAATTGAATGGAATATTGAAATAAGCTATTTTAGTTGGTTAAAAGTTGTATTATCTTTTATAATAATTGCCCTACTTCGCAACAACCATCTACACTTGCATGCATTGCAACTAATACACATAATGATTTAAGAATGTTGTTTGACAACTCAGTTCTCTTGAGTGGTAGAAGCGAAGGCGAATAAAAGGAAGGATGGTTGGAAAAGAAAGTCAAGTACAGCAGTAAAGGGCATTTAGCTCTCATTTGCTTTAATCCTCTTACATGATGTTCAGGCTTTTGAATTAAGAACACAGAGCTGGGCAATATATTCACACTTCTAACTTGTTATATATCCTGTTAATATGATTCATTTTGTTTCCTCTAGACTGCTGCCTCCTCAGTTCCCCCAGGAGAAGCCGGTGGTTAGTGTCTATCCCCCTGTTGGTCATCATTTAGTCGATGGTAACAATGGCACCATGATAACCAGCCCCCTCATAGCTAATGTAAGTAGGTATTTTGGTTTCAAGAGATGCTTCCAGGAATGTTTGATCTCTCCTGTTGATTAATTGGTAGTATTAGTAATACAAGGTTATGTGGGCTGACATTATTTTGACAGCTGACACTCAGTAACAATGACCTAATTTAATAGTGGGCAATGTTAATACAAGCCCATTAATGAAACACCGCACAAGATAATTACTCAAAGCTGTGTCCCAAATATTTTAATTTGACTTAAACTGAAATGATTGAGTCAAAGGAAAATAGTTGTTGCTGATGAGCAGCAGTTTATGTCTTGTATTTATGATTCCTTCATAATGCAGGTTTTTGATCATCTTTGTCTATCCAGCATTGAGTTGTCCCTTCAACATCTCAGCCACTATCTCTCATTTTGTACCAAAACCAGGAGAAGGGCTAATCCAGGTTCATCAGTGTTTACTCTTGCAAATAGGGCCAAAACAGCAAATACAAAACCTGATTATAAAAGAGATACTTAAAAATATCCTTAAAATATGCCAGCTATAGTTCAAAGCACAGATCAACTGAGAACTCTGATTAGCAGCTACATGTAAACATGGGTTTTCAAGCCCTCTCCTGGTTTATCCCAATAACATCAACTTGTTTTAGTTTTTTCTCTCCGTGCCTCATACTCTCAATAAAGAATATCCACTTTTTTGGGTTTTCATAATTTTTCTTCTTCGTGTCTGTGTTTTTTAATACTCCAAATGTCTTTGTGTGTTTAGTTTGGGATGCACTCAGATCTGGGTAAGGTAATTCAGAGTCTGCTGGACGAGTTCTGGAAGAGTCCTCCTGCCTTGATGTCCAGCGGCACTGCTGGCTTTCCATAGTGAGTTTCCTCTTACATTCATGCACACTTGTCAAGTCTTTTCTCATTACTGCAATACAACAAATGTGTTCTGCTCCTCTAGGTATTATTAGACAAATTGTAGTTATGTTTTAATTGGGGCAGTGCAGAAGAAAGCAGCTCTAAAAACCATTTGGTCATTAAGGGAAATTTGGCACGATATCGTATGTTTTTTCACTTCCAGAGATATTAATTGAAGTCGATTTCCTAAAACATGTCTGAGGCATGTGTGCTTTCTCCATAATAATCACAATTAAAACGTTCTGTCCAATGGTTTCCTAATATCCCAAGTTTCTTACAATGATGCTGATGAATAAAATAAAACTGATATTTTCCTCCCGGTTTTGCCCAGCAGTATGTACAAGCAGTCAAGCATGGCGCCTTATCCCACTCAGGCTTACCAATATGGGCCCCGCCACGTTGGCCCCAGCCACACTCCGCCTCCCGGCCCAGCTCCAGCTCTTATGCCTCATCCAGGAGTCGATAGTGCCCATGGGCCGCCTCGAGCTCCAGCCCCTTATGGACTGATATCTGACCTGCCATTGCCTGTTCCTACTGGAGACTCAGAGGTATGCTGATAATGAACATTAGTGGGTTGATAACATATGTGTTTAATAGATACAGCGACACTGTAGCTTTTTTTGCAAATGACAATAAACCTTTGATCTTAAATACATTGAAATGAATACTTAAAGTGAGTGGTAAAACAACACTGTCTTAAACATTGACACTCTTAAAACCCATAATTTTCCAAGCAGAGTTTTCAGTTTGGTTATCTTTCCCGGTATCTGATAGGTCTGGTACAGACAAAGCTGGGATCGACATTGACATAAATGCATTGGACAATGAGATTTGATGATACCACTGCTGTCTGTTTCAGGCTGGACTGAACGGTCACATGTACAGGATGCCTGAGATTCCTGAGTCTTTTCCTGAACTCTGTGACTTGAAGTAAAGTATTCCCAAATATTTTCAAATCAAAACAATGTCAATGTCAAACAATTTTTGATTGTCCTCTCACTTCCTGCTCTACATTTACCCATCTTTACCACCTTTGCTGTATCCCACCCTAGTGGGACACAGTTGTCGGACATGTCTGAAAACGAGGACATGTTACTGGAGTTTTTTGTGACTTTGCCACAACTGAAACAGGTGACCAGTGATAAAGAAGAGCTGGTCACCAATATTGTGGACATGGCTAGTAAGTTCCTCTTCTGGACCTGGACAGGAGGTCTTAATGGTCAATCATGAAAAACTGGTTACATTTAGTTGAGCGTTACAAAGACTTCTGCGTTTCTCTCATTTACAGAGAAAAATCTTCAGATGGAGCCACAGCTGGACGGAAGAAGACAAGAAATGCTCTACAAGGTCAGATATTACTTCCAGTCTACTCTGTTCCCTATGTTAAACAGACACAAACAAATACCACTTTCATGATATTTTCTTCTATCTTATGTATGTTTTGTATCTGTTAACAGTACGAAATACTGACTCAGATGAAGTCTGCCTTTGAATCAAGGATGCAGAGACAGCATGAACTCAGTGAGGTAAGATCATACTGTGGTTTGATTTATGAAAGCTTTTGAGTGCAGATGCACCTTTTTGTGTTAAATCTGCTCAATTTGTACTATATTGATGACTCAAAACTGAACATTGGCTGTGTTCCTTGAATTGTAAGAGTACTGCTGTTTAGTTTGAACTGAAACCACATGTCAACATCCGTCTTCTACTAGACATAAGCACTTGTTCTGAGGATGCTCTTCTGCTCTTTGATGTGATCATGCTCTCCGACCACATTGGTTTTACATTATCAATAAACTGAAGGAGGGAATTTTAAAGAAACCAACCCAAACATTGATGAAAGACTGCCCTGAAAAGTCCCGTCTTTCAGTTTCTTTCTTTTGTCTTTTCCTCCTTTATACCCCTTTAGAGTTGCAGTCTAAGTACTCTACAGGCTCGGCTAAAAATTGCAGCCCACCAAGCTGAGGAGGAGTCGGAGGAGACGGCTGAAAACTTCCTGGAGGGACGTACGGACATAGACGAATTCCTCACCAGCTTTATGGATAAGAGAACGGTGAGAAGTGCACTACGTGTGTCAACATGGTCCTGATTTATTGTGTATTTGGGTCTGAATGTGATCAGAAGTGCAATATATAAAGTTGTATTGACTGTTTTTGTATTATTCCACAGCTCTGCCACAGCAGAAGGGCCAAAGAGGAAAAGCTGCAACATTCGCTTAACACACATGGACAGTTTCCTACCAGCCACTAGAACACAAGGTACAACACATGCTCACCATAAGTGTTATCACTGATCAAAACACTGTACCAAGACTGTAACACCTCAACAGTAATTTGTGTCTTTGTGAAGGGGAACTGGGGATTTTCAGCTGACAGTTTCAGAACAGACAGCCCTCTTGCTTTCCTCCATTTTTATGAGAAACAACTTGTTGTCATTATTTCGTAACATATTTTCTTTTTCTCCTCAGGTTGAAGATTCCTCAGCTAACTGCTGCCAACTTGAGGGATAAAGACATTTTAGGGGGAAAAGCACACTAAGTCAACAATGGGCAATTGAGAAAAAGGAATACGGTGATGGCAGGAGTGGGCTAAAAAACTAGAAATTGACTGTGCCCAAGACTTGGGCTTAAAATGCTGTTCAAGTTGGATTGTGTGAAAACAAGATGGAGATGCTATTGAGTCACCACCAGAAGACAAAACTGGGAGTGACACTTGCCTCGCTTTTCCAACCACATTACTAAGGATTGATTTCTATTGCACATGCTGTTCGTCAAGTTTTGACTTGACCGTTATGACGAAGAGTTTATTTTTCTGATTTTCTATCACCTGCAACTGATTAGAGTGGTTGGTGATGTGAACACGGGAATTCCAATCTGGCATTTGTTTTTTTTCTTGCAGTGAGCAAGTAAAAGTCACTATAAAATGATTCTTAAAATTCTAATGTTCGTGTCTGTACTTCCTCTCTGAGATCATTGTCAAGTCCTTGCTTTGATATCACAGAAAGGTCCTTCTGGACAGAGAGAAGAACAACAACAACAACCTGTGATCTACTGTTTTCATTGGATTGGTGGTTTTAGACATTTAAATGAAACTCAAAAGTGGCATTGTCACTTTAACATCATCAGTTCCTGGCATTCCTCATTTTGTAACTTGACAAAACAATTTAAGATTGTTCAACAAAAAAAGTAGCAAGGACCGGGCAGTGTTGTCAGAAGAGCTTACAAGTTTAAAATGCGTAGGAATTTTAGACTGTTTGATTCTTTATCCGGTTGTGGGGTCCCCTCAAGTAATGCACACAGCCATGATATCAGTGTGCTTGCACAAACATTAATACTTTGATTAAACTTTCCAAGGCAATACTCTGATTTACATATTAACATCATAACCGTTTTAAGCTGAGGCTGAAATTCAGAGAACAGTAAACCATATAAACGGTTTGATTACACGTCTACTTTCTGTGCTCTTACAATGAATCGAGTTATTTTTGTTCATGTAAACATACTGATCATGACGGGCACCATGATGATAACCCAACAATTTTGGCGATCTTTTGGACATGACATTTTTTGGGGAAAGCCTCAGATTTTGGAAAATACTGTGGAATATTAGGTTAAATGCTGCAGTAAAATGCAATGACATTGGATACTGTATTTAAATAATGTTAATAATAGGCTTTATTGTAATCAAAGACTTGGACACCTTGTATTATATGTTCTTATTTAATTTGTTAGAGTAATAAAGCATTTAGAATAAATCGTGTGTTTATTTTTCTTGCTGTTTTACAAGTGTTAATGAACATTTTCCAGTTTAAATGTATGAAGCTACCACATCACAATGACCTGATTTCTCAACATCACTAAATCACAAATAGTCACTTTTTAAAAAAAATGGCATTCCTATCTGATGCAATAATTTGTATTAGAATCCAATAATATCCTTATGGATTAACTCGACGACCTTACTTTACTTCTTACTGTAACAACTGGAAGCTAACACAACCTTTCCAAAGTGTATGACAGGACACAGCATTACTGCAATTAGTTAAACACATACAAGTACAGCTCTGTCCTCATTATTACTTATATCTTGCATCTGTGGCAGAGTCAGAGCTTTAAAAGGGAAGCAGCATAAAGAGATTAAGTAATTGTATTTTATTTTCATTTCCTTTGTTCATTTTCCGGAGCTGTAGGTGGCGCTAATATACCAGCCGTCCGTACCGGAAGTTGAAGGAAGAGTAGAAGAAGAAAGGTAAACACAAAACAGGAGAGGAGGCGCGCATTGCAGGAGTGCAGTCACTACTTTCTTAACTTCAGAGGCTCGTATCTTCTAAATATTTAACATTTGAGCCGTTGTTTAGACAAACCGGAAAAACGACGAAGTCTCTGCCCTGTTACCGGTAAGCAAACAGCTAACGGTGGAACAGTTTGAATTAACATTAGCTAGCTACTGTAGCTACTAACGCTTCCTATAAAACTGTTAGACGTTTACAGCCTCATTCATTCTCATAAGATGGAACGGGAGACATTAAAACGGAGGTGGAAAAAGCACTCGGATCTTGTACTTAAGTAAAGTATCAGAGTGTAGGAATACTTTGTTACAAGTGAAAATCCTGTATTCAGAATATTACTCAACTAAAAGTACAAAAGTAGTGGCATCAAATATACTTAAAGTACCAAAAGTAAAAGTACCCATTCTGCAGATTGGCCCATTACAGAAATAATATGTTTTGATTATAATTATTGATGCATTAAAGGGTTATCAAAGCTGGTAAAGTTGCAGTTACTTTGTATACTGCATGGTAGATTGTGATCGTTAGTCCAGTACAAGTGTAACTAAAGTCTGATTTAAGTTTTGATTATCTTTCACATCTTTAATCAACATCTTCACTTAAGACACCACATAGATGAAGTAGAGTAAAAGTATTCTATTTTCCTTTTGAATTGTAGTGGAGTAGAATTACAAAGTAGCATAACATGGAACTACTCAAGTAAAGTACAAGTCCTGTAACATTTGACTTAAGTAGAGTACTTGAGAAAATCTCCGAAGTTACTTCACACCAATGCATTAAACCATAGTTACACTTTTTTATGCTTTAGCCAAATATTTTGATAGCTGTCACCAAAGATAGGGATTTATTGAGGGGGTATTTGTTGTATCAGTGTGATTTGGATAACCATGTGATTGTTTGGTTTGAAAGTACTTTAATAACTATTTTCAAATATATTGTAGATTGGAGACAGTACAAGCATCTGTGTTCTGTGTCTCCAGATCAGTCTAGAGTCATGTCACGACAGATGGGAGACAGCCATCGACGGTTCCTGCAGACCATGATGGCCAATGGCATTGTTGATGAACAGGGGGCGAGGAAGCTCATCGCATATTGTTGTGAAGCCTCCAACAGTGAGTCAATTTAATTTGTACACGCATAAAGAGTTACTGATCATCTAGAATCGGTTACAAGAGTTTAGCTTTGTATCATGATACAGGAGTTTGTCTTAAGGACCATAATACAATTCTCGTATTGGTGAGAATCAGGATAAAAAAAAAAATATATATATATATATATTATAAATGTGGTGATCTTTTTTGATTGCTTAAATATTTTTATAAAAAAAATGTTAAAGTGTTTTTCAATAGCTTCCATGTCATATGACCTGTTGATTTCCAATCCATTCCTTAAGACACACATTACAACACTGGACAAGTAGAACACAAAAAGATCTGGAAGCGGCAAAAATATGATTTTGAAAGTGAAAAACATTCTGAACAAGAAAGAAAAAGATTTTAGACGAGAACAATTTGCTCTGAATCTGTATCAACATCACATCTGCATCTGAAAAAACGAATGACTTAAATCTGTATGGAAAAAAATATTTTATTTTGAATGTCCTTGTATTTTTGAAAGATCAGGATCAAAACTTTGACTTCCAAATTCATTTTTATTTTTGTCAAATGATCAACATTTTTGTCCCAGATTTAACTCCATAGTCACATCCTTTTTTTTGTATTGGAATTGAGTTTACCTTAATTTTATGATGAATAGTTTATGTAAACATCAGCAGCTTTTCATTGAAATCTCTTGGATTTTTTTCAACAGCTTCCATCTCGTGACAAATTGACTCCCAGTCAGTGCAGAATTGTATACCCACAGTAAACAAGTTTGACAAAAACATATTTTTGTAGAACTTACAGTATTTGTCTTGTTTTCAGCCCAGCACAATCCTGACAAACTGGATGATTTCATTGAGACCATCAACTTGAAGCTGCAGCCCATGTTCATGCAGATTACAAAAGGGATGTCTGAAGACAGCGGTCATCAATTCTACGCATTGGTGAGTCGGTTCAATTCCTGTCCTTGGCTTTCATTGTCAGGCCTGTTTTCCTTATTAGTAACTATTTTATTATCACAAGAATGTTGGTTTATCTTCTTCTAGATTGTTGCTACAGTATATGACAGATTCTTCAATTAATAAATACATCTAAATCTGTTGTGGAATCGATTTGAAAGCCACATTTCACATATCTTTCTGTATCGACTATCAATATAATGTAATTATATGTGAAGAAAAGAGTGGCAGTGATAAATAGATTTATCAACATCTAATGTCAAAAGAGAGATGACTTTATTAGAAGTATGTTAAACCACAAGGAGGCATTGTTGACCACTGTTTTACATTAATCCTGCCCAGGTGAACATGGCGGAGACTGATGTCACACGTATGTCGTCAGATTATGCTGACAATGAGCTAGAGCTATTCAGGAAAACGGTGAGTTAAAGGGAAATCCTGCATAATTGTATATACTCTTTTGTCCAACACCTTTTTCAACACAGTTCTAATACAATACTTAGTTTGTAGTATGATATGAACAGTTAAAATATAGTTTTAATCTCCAGGAGGTATACCTTCACTGCAATAAGGAAAAAAGGTTTGCTTCTCCAGTGTGCAAAGAATGTCATGTCTAACCTGAGCTGTTGTGATTCAGATGGACTTGATAGTTTGTTCCGAGAAGGGCAATGCCTCATCCACTGATATCCTGAACAGCGCTGACACCATGACCACCAAAAAGCTGAAGAAGAGCGAGACAGAGCACCTCTTGAACCGTCTCGTGCATGACAAATGGCTCAATGAGGTAAAACAGTCTCCACAGGATGTAAAAAAAAAAATTCTCGTTGCGGTGTCTTGTTTTTGGAGGCAGACACTTTTATCAAAAGTAATTTGATTTAGTCTGGCTATCTTTTAGTTTGCCATTTTCACCAAAATTGATGTTGGTGATATCTATTATTAACTGGTTGTACTGATTTAATGTTGGAAAATCTAGTTAATAATAATAATAATAGATTTAATTTGTTAGCACTTTTACAGGTGCTCAAAGACGCTTTATAGATATAGTGAAGATAAAATAAAATAAAGGAACAACAAATAAATATATAGTTAAAGTTAAAGTTAAATAATACAAAAACAATCACACATTAAAAGCCAGATTGAAGAGGTGAGTTTTTGTACGTTTTTTGAAGGTGGTTACTGAAGATGAGAGATTTTGTGGGGGTATTATATATATATATATATATATATATAGAATAATATAAAATATAATTGAAGATGGATGCATTACAAGAATATGAGGCATGATAACGGACATAAACAATACTATCTTATACTGGGTTATCATGAATGTATCTTTGACGTACTTGTTCAGGTTCCCATAACCACATTTCACTTTTCAAATTGTGGAAAAGCAATACAAAAAGGTTAACACAAGTCGCCATCCTAGATTAGAAATATAGATTTATTTTTCCAAATAAAATGTGACCAGTCTCTTTGATTTATTTCCATTGCTGTAGAAACGGGGTGAGTACACTTTGTCCACCAGATGCATTATCGAGATGGAGCCATACATTCGCACAATGTATCAGGATCAGGTCAAAGTGTGCCACATCTGTCGCAACATCGCTTTCCAGGTAAATGTTTGCTTTGTTTCTCTTTTGTGCATACACACTACACTGTGATCAATAGCTAAATGAATCCGATCCTTCCTTAAGAATCATATTTTCATTGCTACTCTAGGTACTCTGTAATCATTTAATTATTATTAATGTATTGTAAAATCTATGCATTACTGGGAGAAATATATTCTATTATTTGGAGGCAGGTTTCTTTTGCAAAAATAATCACACATTCATTATTTTGACAAAGAATACAATCCCTACCAGTATTTTAGTTCTTGTTCTTTAGTTTTGTTTTGGCGTTTGTTTTTTTCCTTTCACTGAAATAGATTATTTTTCTAAACAGTCTTCATTGTGGCTTTACTTCAGCTAAAATGTGTCAAACCTGATATTTACAAAATGAGTTCACTTACAGTATTAATCTGATCTGAATTTATTTTTTCAGTGCCAAATTTGTGAGAACCCTACATGTGGTATAAAAATACACAACCCATGTGTTGCCCGATACTACAAAGGGAGAGCAGAGCCAAGGTGTCCAGCATGTGATGACTTTTGGCCACATGAAATCCCGGGTATTTATTGTTTATTTATTGATGTTGTTTACTCGGATATTAGTCCTAAATACATATATAGATACACTTTCAAATACCTACATACATTTTTTCTAAAAAAACCTTGAAAAATATATATATTTTCCCAGGATGTTTTGCCTTTCAAAAATGTCATTATGCTTCATTAAGATTGTTGGTAAAAACATAGAATGATGTGGGTCATTATACTTACATACTGCTTTACTTATCTGAATTGTTTATATGACATGAATACATGAAAAAGGACAACACTATCTACCATACAAATATGTTGGACTTAGTGTTATTTTTATTTTTATCATTTAAAACCACATAGCATATTAGGCTTCTTTAATATGTATTAATAACAACATTTAAAATGAAGTTATGTATGAACAACTAGAAGTAACTAGAACAAGAAAGTAGTCTGCTCAGATTTACAGTTTATTTGTTCTGTTCATTGCAGAAGTCAGGCGGCCCAAGTCTCAGTCCAGAAAATGAGGAGTTCAACTTCAAATGTGTTTTTGTTTTTTATACTTGTTTAACATTTCTATGTATAAAAAAACTGTTAATTTAAATTACTTTATAGTTATATTTACAAAAATAAAAATGTCTTTAACATGTTTATTTCGCACAAATATAATTTCTTATAGTGGTAGTTGTGGACACACTATATCTGCTTTGAGATGCATACTAATTTTCTTACAGATTGTTTCCTATACTTTCAAAACCAAAATAAGACAACGTTTTCTTAACATTTTCTTTTGCTTAGCATTTGAAACAATGTGAGGTAATGAAAAAACTAGATTTTTTTAAATCTCTATTATAGTACCATCTTGATATATTTATCACACAATCCTTGAGCAGTAACAATGTTGTGACTGATACATAAACCATGTCCAAAAATCAAAAGAAAATTAAACCTATGGGAGCCCATCAAGTTTAGTCTGTTCAGGTCCATATAGTTAAACATGTAAAGTCATTAAACATGCTGTATGAATAGACCTGATGTTTTTAAAAAGTCCCATTTTCATAATTACTAGCTGATTATGTTCTGGTTTAATTGACTAATAGTTTGGTCTTTAAAATATCAGAAAATAACCATTACACTCTTCTCATGCCTAAGGTGATCTATTTTAAGCCTTTGACCAAAACCCAAAGATATACAGTTCACTAAAATATACGACTAGGAGAAGCAGACGATGATCACATTTAAGAGACTGAAAACATCAAACTGTAGGCATCATTGATTCATAAAAGACTGATTGCTTATCCAATATGATGTCACATGCTGCATTTCTGTTGTTAACATATACTTTACTGGCACATATGACCCAAACATTTTTACTTGCGCATTTATATCAGTCATTTAAAATGTGTGTAGTGACTTTAAAGCATATTTGCATGAGAGGAGTTCTGCTCAAGTATCTTCAGGGTCGCAATAAACTTGATGGCTTTTTTGAACCAAGGATATAAAAAAACATACATGAGTTGGTTCAAACAAGAATTCAAATACAACAGCCAGGTCACAATACCCAAAACTTGTAAATTATTCTCTCCTGCTAGAGAAGGATAATAATATGGACAGAAAGTAAACAAATACACAAGTATGACAATACCCAGAATCCCGGCTGCTTTTCGCTGCGATTTTGTTGCCTTTACTTTACAGCCTGTACCAGCTGTAATATGAGAATTCATGGAATGAGTCTGAGACACCACCACAGTAAACACTCTCGTGTACAGAACAATAATGACTGAGCAGGGGCCGATGAATGTGACCACAATATCCACAGCTTCAGAGACATAGTTATTCACCACTATACACTCACCATTGCAGTGTCTGTCCCTTAGACTGAAATTGTCCTTTAAAATCAGCCCGTTGTAAAGAAATGAGCAGCCCCAGCACACACACACACACACACACACACACACACACACACACACACACACACACACACACACACACACACACACACACACACACACACACACACACACACACACACACACACACACACACACACACACACACACACACACACACACACGTGTGTGTGCTGGGGCTGCTCATTTCACAAGATAACTCGTAGAAGAACTGACACACACACACGTTGATGTACTGCAGAGGATAATTGATTGCTACAATTCGATCAATCGAGATGAGCACTATGATGCCGACCGAGGCTGAGGTGAGAGTAAAGCTAAGAAAGAATGACAGACTGCACATGATGTCACCTAGCAACCAACAGGATTCGATGATTCGCATACTTTCAACAGGCATCACAAGCAGTCCAACGAGGAGGTCTGATATAGCCAGGGCGAGAAGGAGCAGGTTGGGTGGGGTTTGAAGATGTCTGAAGTGGGAGATGGAGATGATCACCAGCAGGTTGAGAGCAACAGTGATCACGGCGATGGAGGAGAACAGTGTGTAGAGGAGGACAGCCTCAGAGTGAAGACACTCTAATCCCCTGCAGGACCAGTTCAGGAGCTGAGGGTAGCAGAGCTCTAGACTGCTCATCTTCCAATACTGAGGAGAGATGATGATCTGAACCTTCACTAAACTCACGGGACATCATACAGCTTTCTTATCTCTGACGTCACTCTTTACACCTCCTCTGAGCTGATAGGCTGGTGTTGACAACCTATTCCTTGTTTCTTACATTTCTCATTATCTATCATCCTCTTGGTCACCCCTCCTTTCTCATCCCACTGTTACATGATGCAACATTTGAGTTGTATGCAATTGCCAAAACAATTTACTCTTTAGATTTGGTCATTTGTAATAAAGTCACACACGTGTTCTGACAGAGACATTTCGAGCTTGTTTAATTGCTTGTGATGTCTTTTTTTTTAGGGCACAACAACCTCTGTTGTGGGTTTGTGCGAGAAAATGCTTCAGATGTACAAGCACAGGCACAAATCAGTTGTGTAAGGAATGAGAGCCAATGAGATCTAATTGCACTTTGTACGGTAGTGATTTCAGCCAGATTAGTCTCTAAACTGTTCTCTCCAGTTCTATGTGGGTATCATTGAAAGAGTATTTAGGATACATCAACAATCATTTAAATGTAATCAACAATGATTTGTATTACTCTTAAGCTAATCACTTAAATTGTTAACAGGATTCCCTGCTTTTTCCTGCAGTTTTTTTGTTTGTTTTCATAGTGTTTCGCTTTTAGATTATTAATAAGGCACATTGACAAGGACTGAACTTGTGGCCTGGGAAATTGCAATTGGAATGTATGAAACATAGCAGTTCAAAGTTTACGGCCTTCTTAGATTCTCTGAGAAGGGTCCTAGAGAGGTTACTGCCTAAAGACTTGGTGGATTGGTAGTCTCAGAATTGCTTCACTGCTAGTGGGATCTGTTTTGGTTTTCTTCATCAAACTGAATTTCTGCACACACTGGGGCAGTTTGCAGTTGAGCGTGTGAAGTGGATAAAATGAGTCAAACACTTTCTGAGGCCGTGGTCTCTGCATAAACAAGATTGATTGCTCCCTCCGGGTTCTGGGTGAATTTCTGCCTTGTGAAGGAGTTCAAGTATCTTGTGGTGTTGTTCATTGGTGAGGTTATGTGTTGTACAGTTGAGGCCTAAATTATTAGCCCCCCAGGAGTTATGGAACATTTTCCTAAAATTATTCCCAATGTTTCCAGCATTGATAAAACTTGATGTAATCAAACATTCACCAGTGCTATTTAGTAGCTTTTGGAAAATAAAATAAGTTTTTAGGCTCGCTTTATATCAAATATAGTGAAACATGGGTTGGTCAAAAAATATTAGCCCCCATGTGAATTTTTCCTTTCAAAACACACCTAATAGACCAATCAGCTTTCAAGACACACCTGAGCATTCAATCATCATAAAAGGACTCCAAGAAACAGGCACTCTAATACCTTATTGAGAGGGACTATACTACTACTCCTACTCACCATGCCAAAGACAAAGGAAATCAGTCTTGAGCTCAGAAAGAAGATAGTGGAGGCTCATGATAAGGGGGAAGGCTATACTGCTATGTCCAAGCACTTCACAGTGTCTAGAACTGCTGTACGTTGCATCATTGCAAAGTACAAAGAGACACATTCTGTAAGAAACAAACCTAGGCGTGGTCGAAAGCGCAAGATTTCAAGAACTCTGGAGAGGAAAATAGTCAGAGATGTCAGCAAGAATCCCCGGACATCTGCCAAGATGATTGTTGCTGACCTGGCCTCTTCTGGAGTTGATGTTTCAAGGAACACAGTGGTGAGGGCTCTTCATCGTGGTGGGCTTCAGGGCCATCGTCCCAGAAGAACCCCTTTACTCAAAGAGTGACACATCAGAGCCAGACTGAGGTTTGCCCGTGAACATTTGAAAGGTAAAGATGAGTTTTGTAAGTGTGCTTTGGTCTGATGAGACTAAACTGGAACTGTTTGGGCACATGGATGTTGCTTATTACATTACATGTTAGACGCTTTTATCCAAAGCGACTTACTGTGGGCAATCCCCACAGGAGCAATTTGGGGTAAAGTGTCTTGCCCAGGGACACAACGACATGCTGACTGCGGTGGGGTTTGAACCTGTGACCCCCTGATCCGAACACCAAGGCTCTATCCACTGCGCCACACGCCTCCACACGCTTATGTTTGGCGAAGAAAGGGAGAGGCCTTCAACCCTAAGAACGCATCATGCTATGGGGCTGTGTTGCAGCCTCAGGCACAGGGAGTCTTGTTTGGGTGCAAGGCATCATGACAAATAAAAATTATGTTGACATTTTGAGGGATAATATGAAAAAATCTGCTCTTAGTCTTCGCTTAGGTCGTCGCTGGGTCTTCCAACAAGACAATGACCCAAAGCACACATCAAAATTGGTCCAACAGTTCCTAAAGGACACCAAAACCAAGGTGCTGGAGTGGCCCGCACAGAGCCCAGATCTGAATCCTATTGAGAATCTGGTGTGTGCTCAAAGTGAATGTCCATGCTCGGAAACCACGCAATTTGGACCAGCTAGAACAATTTTCAATGGAAGAATGGGCCAAAATCCCTCAAGAGACCTGTGCCAACCTAGTAAAGAACTACTCTAAGAGGTTGTTGTCAGTTGTGGCTCAGAAAGGGTACACTATTGACTATTAATGGCCTGGGGGCTAATATTTTTTGACCAACCCATTTTTCACTATATTTGATATAAAGCAAGCCTAAAAACTTATTTTATTTTCCAAAATGTACCAAAAGCTACTAAATAGCACTGGTGAATGTTTGATTACATCAAGTTTTATCAATGCTGGAAACATTGGGAAGAATTTTAGGAAAATATTCAATAACTCCTGGGGGGCTAATAATCTAGACCTCAACTGTATATGAACAGGTGGATTGGTGCAGCGTTGCATCGGCCTGTTTTTGTGAATAAGGCCGTGAGCTGGAAGGCATATGAATAGTATTCCTCCATGGCAGTATTTTGGGGTACAAGTTAACAACCCATCCCCACATCAGTGGATTAAAAAAGAGAATTGACAAAAAGTATTGATTAGTTGAAGCCCTTGATTTTAATCTCTAGAATATTTATTCAAAGTGCTTTGAAATTCACACATGTTTATACACAGACACTATTTAACTGAATGGCGCTTTTGAAATTTGAACAAGACCGAACTGTTAACCCTTCAAATAACGGATGACCCATTCTACGACCTGTGACCTGGGCATACGCCAATAGTAGTTTGCTGTAGATATGCCACTTTAACCTCACTGAATCCAAACATCTACGTGTGCTGGCCACTGGTTAAGGTGGCACTTTACTGCATCCATTGCCGCTTCCCCAGGCAGACTGTCTTAAGGTCTGCGGTGATGTTGCCACCCCACCTGACTGGAAACACAGTCTCATCTTGTTTAACATGCAACTAATGAGTTTATTAAGTTAGATGTTTAGAAAACAAAATGAGTGCAAGTCTTTCATAGATCTGGCCTTTTTGGCTTTCTAAGTGCACCAAAAGCACATAACTTTCAAATGTAGGTTACATATTATTTCTATGAAAAAGATTTTTGCATAATAGTGTTTTCATCATTCAAGATCATCGCTGACTTTTGTAACGGGAATACTGTTGCATCATGTGTTGATGTTTAAATATGTTTATTAACACCTTTGAATGGAATTCTCCTGTGGTTAACGTGTTATCAGACATTATTACTAAGAGTGAGCTGTGTTGAAGTCCCACTAGTACACAACACAGCAATCAACCATAACAAGTTATTTTTGTTTGAATAGGGTCAAATTGTGTCATAATGGTTCAACAGTACAGTCTGTTTCTATCTGGCAAAACAGAGTTATTTATTTGGTTGCACTTACAGAGTATGTATACTGTGTAAGCCCTTAGTACATATTAATTACTAAATTAAGGATTTAATACCTAATTAATCAATTCTCTCTTTCATGAAGGCTTTGAATTGATATCAATGTGTGTGTCTGCATCAATAATATATACCTTGCCTTATCGACTATATAGTAAAGATTAGGAGACGTTTTGCTAAGACCCTTTTCTTTGTAGTGCATTACAATATCTTTGATAACAATAAATCCATTACATGTATTATTAAACATGGATTAAAAAACTAAACCCTCAAGCAATAACTCACAATTGAGATTTTGATTCTTAATTATTTGTTTGTAATGAAACCATTAAAGCATGCAAACATTTGTGGTGTTACATTCATTAAGCATGTATTAATTGTAATACATTTCTTCACATCAACAGACTCATATTTGCATATTATTAATGTCTCATGAAAAAAGATATCAGTACCATATCAGATAATCTTCCTCAATAATGTAGTGCTGCCATCTACTGATTATGATACCAACTGATCCATAAATGGTCATATTTTTAACGTGTTCAGAAGTGAACTTAAAACTCTCATTGAGATCTGAGCAGATTTGTCTTTCAGCATTCATCTGAAAGACAAATCTGCTCCCAGTCAGGAAACGTACTATTTCCAAAAAGGATGTCATACTGCACCAATTGCATTTTTCTGTCAGCAGTTTGCAAGCCAGCATGTTTTTTGCCTTTTCTGAACCACAATCCTGTGTACAGCAGATACATGAGCAAGGCAGTCAACATTTGAGATGTGATGACAAAATGGTATGTCTTGTAAGGGCAGCTGCAGTATTAAAGGTAAAAAGAATGCGCCTCTGTTGTTGGCCTGTAACACTACTGGAGTGTTAATGTGGCTAACCAGTCACTAGATGGCCCCGTTGGTGAAGAAGTAGACTGCAATAGTTTTGACAAATACAAAAGAGCATGTTTAAAAACGTCATAGTATTTAAAAAATAAACAGAAAAACAATGCAAACTAATTAGGATTTTCAGACATATGATATGTTTTTTTATTGGTTTTGTTCAGGATTCTGAAATCTATATTACGTAATATAGCACAATTTTTGTATTAATCTACATGAGGAATCCCACTGTTACTGTTGTATTTAGAATTTTGACTGCTACAAAATAAGATTAAGCCACAAAATAATAAAAGCAAAAGCCACCTTAGTTTTTTTTTTTTTAAATATTGGTGTTACCACACTATAGAACGAGGAGTGGGGAAGAAACTTGGAGACAGATGAGATATTCCGAGAGCATGGATAGCTTACATTATTCAATGGGAAGAGGGCGACATTGTTTAGAAAATGAGTTTTCTTTGTAGGAGGGAGGAGAGTTGGTGCTCTGTTGAACCAGAGGATAAATATATGAAGGTCAGATGGCAGAGGGGCACGGCCCACTGCAGATCTCCTTTCTGCATCTCTATCCTGAAGGTGTGGATTGTGTGAGACCTTTTGCCTTACCTCTGTTGTATAATTCACTGGCCTTTACTTCTCCAGCATTGGCTTATAATATTATAATTATTTATTTGTTTCCCTTAGCTTTTCCTTCTAACTTAAGTGTTGAAAATGCCTTCAAAGACCACGATAACTGGGTATTTTGATAATGCTAAATCTCATAAAAAATGTGTAGTAATGTGTTATACATACATCTTTAACATCCAATATTTTTGGAGACTAGCAGACATGTAAAGTTTAAAAAGAATAACAGTAACTCAAATATTCTAACATATTCATTAAACTGAAATTGTAAATTCCAAGATTTGAAGTTGTAATAACATCTAAACTTGTAGTAAAAGTAAAACAAATAAATTAAGGGTTGTCAATTTTTTTATTTTATGAATAGTTGTGGTCCTCGTACATTTTCTATCAAGGAAGTATACTAGCTTTGTAAATTGTTAGGAAATACCATTGTCTTTTTTTTACGACATTGTTACCAGTTAAGTTAAAATTGAGACATATTTTTTTTTTAAATGTCATTTTTGTTTTCCATGACATATTTCTTTCAATGTGATACTTTGATCCCCTTCAAATGTCAGAACTCACTTTGCCAATTGGAACCAATTTACTCCAAACAGTAAGGTGCTCTCGGTTAATGTACAATACTTGTTTCTCTTATAGCACGTTTTACCTATATTAGAGCTCTAAAAAAGGTAATTTAATTACCACAAATTACAATATCTGAATCAGCTATAATGAATGAGGTTAAGATTATTGGTTGATATGCTTTTAATCCATGCTGTGTCAGCTGATTTTACAGTTTAAAATATAAACAAGAATAATATCATAAACAGAATATTAAAAAACAAACATATAAAAAAAAACATGTTTCACAATATAGAATATAAGAATGATTTATAGAGTGGAGTGATTGCGATTGTTTAAGATTGAAGTATTTAGTATGTAAATCTAAAATAAACCAATTTGTAAAATATCCATTCTTCTAAACATCTCATAGGTTTATAAACACATAAACAAACATGCCCATTGCCCACACATTGACACGCCTGGTTCCACACAGTTTTTCTTCCATAGACTAATTGATTCTCATTTTAATTATGTTGACCAAGACTCTGTCTCTCCTCTTCACTGACAACCAAACCAGCGCAGGCCGGCAGTCTGCCTCTCACACTGTGAGGATGACACCTCTGTCTCCTTACAGAGGAACTAGTCAACAATCCACTTTGATGTCACTCCCCCCGTAAAGGAAAGGTCAAAATAATAAATGTAGGCCCAATTGATGGGTCGGCAGGGGGGCGCGGGGGGGTTCAGTGCTGATTTTTGGACGAGTGCTCCCCTAAAGGCATAATGAATTCATACAGTCAGGCACGGCCAAAGAGGAAAACAGCATGGGGCCTCTTTCCATGAAAAGGTTGATCTAAATCTGCAGACGAGTCTGGCTTCTTCTTCCCACTCATTCTTCACACACATTACTCTTTTCTCTCACTCTCAAACACTGGTCTGTCTCACACTCACATGCACACAAGTATAAATACTCCAAAATATCTCTGTCTTTCACTTCTCTTTGACACACACCTATGCATATGCATCACCTCCTCCTTACCTCACTGACAGAGGTGAACAAAAAACTCAGTTAGCTGCTCCACCTAAGGCCTCCTCACAGCAAGACAACTTTGAATAAAGAGACAATAACCCAGTAATACACAAATTCTTGAATATGCCTTTGAAGATTACTCAGGTCACCAGGGTCGCGGGATATCTGATATAGGTCAAAGGCAACTGAGCTACACGATGCCTGATAGCCGTCCGTACATTGTCACAAATTCATGTTTTTAAAGTGAGGTTAAGATCCCAACTTTCACAAACCGAAATATTGGCAGGCTGAATTACAACTTGTATCTAAAAGTTTCACTTTTACAAATTTGCAGCAGCTTTGGCTGGATTATTTCACTCAGATGAAGCAGTTTGTGCTGAATTAACTATCTTTCACTTAAATTAAAGAAGCAATAACCCAATGTAAAATTCTCTATTATTAGCAAAGTACTAATTTCTTAATTCTATACTTCGGGAAAGGTACCACGGTATATGAAGCAATATAAGAATCAAATGCTTCCTATGCGGAATGAACCCTTATAGAGAGTTCTATCATATTGTTGCAATATTTTTAGTAATGCACAAATGTAGGTAGAATTGTATTGTTAATTTTTAACATACTTACATTGTTGGAGGGTTAAAATTACATTTCACACGTTAATAAACATTTTGTACAATCTAAAATTGTAACATAGCCAGGGCAACACATTATTTCAAGTCCCCTGCATGTATTAGCAGTATAATAATTGCTTTATCAGACACTATAATGTAGTTGTAAGCAGATATAAATGATAGGCGTGGAGCCTGTTGCATTAACATATCAAAATATGTCTTAACAAGTTGTTGCCAAGGATTGTACATTAATAAACAAAATGCACTTAAAAACACACTTTGGTTTGTTTTAGACTATTTGTTAACTATATCATTATGATTGTTAAATAGAGGGCCTTACAGTGTTATCATAAAGCTATCAAATAAATGTTGTGTGGGAAAAGCACAAACATTTGCAAACAGAGATGTGGCATAGAAGAGAACAGTGTCTACTTAAATGCTGCTATTCATTTTTTAGACATGGATCAGTACTTAGTTGCCTTTATTTTAATTTAAATGTGTTATGTACTGCTTTTTCGGTACCACTTTACAATAAGACTACCCTTATAAAGAATGCATAAAGGGTTTCTAATTAGGTTATTAATTAGGTTGTAAACACTTTATTAATCATTAAGAACCATTTATAAACCAGTTCTAACATAGTTTTCATACATCAACACAGGCTCACTATTTGGCAAGATGACTAAGCCTTACTTAGCGAGAATCACCTCAGTGAACAACAGATACCAAGGATGCTGGCTGATGAAGAAGACGAAGCTAAGCCAATATAAGGCTTAGCAGTACAGATAAATGTGGGCTCACTATTTGGCAAGCAACCGGTCACAGTTACCCTGTTTATCTCATGTCTTGTAAAAGCTTATTAATGATTTATAAAGTGTTCACAACCTAATCAATCAATGAATTACAAACTATTCGTAAACCCTCTATAAGGGTAATCTTATAGTAAAGTGGTACCGCTTTTTCTCTATATTTAACATGTTAGCATATTTTATTATTGCTTGCCTTATATCTGCTATATGTCACTTTTGTTGGAATGCTGTACATTTCCCCACTGCTAGACTAATAAAGGCTAACTTGCATTTTAATGATCCAGTCAGCCCTTTTAACAAAGAAACCTTTAGTAAGCAAAACAAATATAGCCTTTTTGTTAACCCAAAGTAAGGCCATGCAGAAGTTGTGGCATGTGTCCTTTTTTTATTTGGTTGACCGACCATACATTATTAGCATAAACAATTATTATTATTATTATTATTATTATTATAGCACCCTTTTAATGTTGTTTTGTAACTTATAATTGCGTCATTGGCTTGATCCTATCACTTTTCATGTGAACACACATTAGGCTATGTGCTTAAACTCTTTGCAGCTATTTAATAACTGGTTTATAACATGTTTTCGCACCGTAATATATACAGTCTAACTGCATTGATGACACACATTACACCGAGATATGATTATTTATTTCCCACGGACAAAGACGCAATTTCCTGCTCAGCCACAGTCCCTGTGAGTCGCGTGAAGATGCGCATTCAGAGCTCTTTCCACCGGAGCACCGAGCAGCGCGAGCCGGAACTACGTGCGCAGTCCTGCCGTGAATCACACATCACCACGGCAACCGGCGGTCACACCAAGTCCCCGTCAGCATCACCGGGGTCCGATCACATCCAGAGCCCACCGGAGAGCACAGGACACACAGTAAGTTTATATTATATTTCATAAATGAATGTTTCTGAGTGCGTAGACGTTTATTTGCGTATCAAACACACGTGTTTGCGGGTCCAGAGAGCGTGCACTGCTGCAGTAAACCTCCCGATAGGAGAGCTCTTTCTACATGACGTGATTTAGTGCAGGTGATTCATGAATTTTCATCTGCTTTAGTGAATGAATGGAAAAACATAGCATCAGGTTACATATAAGGCTGTATTTCTCTGTGGCAGGCGGAATTGTGTTGTAATAGGTGCTCCACGTTGAGGCTTCAGATAAATAGCCTACGCATGTATTGTCCTCTTTGCTTTAGACTACATATAGCATTAAATCAGCAACTCATCAAACATGCCTTTTATATCCATCAAGACTTAATATATAGGACATTTACAGTGGGTGATTGAAGATCGTAAAAGTATGCAGCTGGACAAATATTTAATTAATATCTATAGGCCCTAATTATATAGATTAGCCTATATTTGTATCAACCTTCCATATTTCCTGTGCTGCTGCTACATCTCTGCTTCCTGATTCCTGGTTACACAGCCTGTACATCTTGTTGCAGCAGTCTTCAATGCAGCAAGTTCAGATATGCATGACCAGTGAACCCTGAAGAACTTGAAAGACATAGACAGCCCACTCTTACTTATTCATAACACAGTACGTCTTCACCTTTAGATACCTCTCTCCCCCCTGCCCTGTTTTTAGCTCTTAAACATATGCCATAATCATGCCATCATTTGAATATTAACAGGATTTTACTAATCTGTATTTCAAATAAGTAATTTTTCTTATTTTCTGGACTCATTTCCTGTGAGTGTGGGAGCACTGAGTGTCTGACAGCCGGCTCATTTGTTAATCACAGATTCAGGATGATTCACAATACCCACACTTCCCTCCAACTGTGGAGAGGAAAAACGGTGGTCACCACAGATGACCACTTAAGCCACCCACACAAGGTCACACCAAGCAGTACTGTAGTGTTGAATCATTTTCTCACTTAGCATCCTTTTGGTCACTTGACAAAAGCTGCTCTTCAACTTCTTGAAAATTAAAAAATATGAACAAATTCTGCATCAGAGAATAAGCCTTCATCATTTACGCCACTCTGAATTATTCTCTTATAATCATTTAGAATGTCTTATTATCAACCATGTAATAATGGGTAGTAACCTGGATAATAGTTAGATTTTAAACTCCAAATTTCCAGAATCAAATTTGTTAATTTGGTTTACGTGTTTCCAGTTCATGACAACACCTTCATTAGCAGATCATTTATTCACATTGGTTGTGTCTGGAGTCCTTAGTTAATTATCCTGTATCTCCTTTGTAACAAACACATTTCCTGTATATCAGGGATGTCTCCCGCAGCATAAACTGTAGCACTTTGCCTCCTGGTGAGTGGATCATCATTGTGAGTCACCGGCGTCAGTGGGGCCTGTGGGGCCTTGGCTGTGGGAAGGTGTTGTGTTGCACTGTGTGAATGAGATAAGTGGATCCTCTCCTCTCCTCTCCACATTTAGGTGATCAGTTGATCGAGAGAAAATATAAATATTATCAGCACAGAGAGGCGTTCAGCGCCGTGTTGGTGGAGCGCTAGATTTACACATTGATTTTGAAACTCTAGATACAAGTTTTTAGAAGAGAGATTGGGCTTAAGTTTACAAAAATAAATAATTCACAGTGGTTATGAAACATGTTAACTTTAAATGGTTGGATTGTATAGCAGGAGAGCATATGGTTGAAAATAGAAATCTTTGAAGTTGTTTTTGTTCTCCACTTAGTTATAATTTTACTTATAACCTCACTCAATTACGCAGTTATTAAGGGTGATATCATACCCTTTTTTTAAGGTTAATACAGGTATTTTGGGTTTCTACTTCAATATGTTTACAAGGAATGCTTTGACATTTTAGGTCATATAACCCTTATTTTGTTGCTAAAAGTGAGATGAGAGCTCTATATTGTTATCATATCTTTACAATATGAAGCTACTGCAAGAAGCTAGTAACTTAGCTTAGCATAAAGACTTTAAACAGCTAGCCTAGCTCAGTCCAAACTTAACTTACAAACACCTCTCATATAGATGTTGTACTGTAAAATCACATGTGGTGGTTTTACAGTGGGTTTTCTGCTGGACAATGTAATGGCTCTCAGCAGTTGCCAGGCAACGAGTCAAGACCCCAGGAGGTCGCAGCTTCCAGCCAACAAATAATCCAGAACATAACCGAACAGCAAACTGTTGTTTTTACTATTTATATGTATTGATAGTGTTTTATTTGCTTTACCTAACTAAAAACATAACGTCTATAGTTATGCGGGTGGTTCTGTGAGGCTGTAACTTCAGCACAGTTGAGCTTTGTGTTAAATGTTACCATCAACATGCTCATCTTTACAATGACATTTCAAAAATAATATTGTTGTGTCTTGGTTAAGAATGATAGTATGCTAATATATGCACTTTATTTACACTAAACACTCAGAATGCTACAGGCTCATGATGTGAAGGCCATAGGTTTAGCAGATTCCTATTTATAAATTAAAAATATTGGACAAATCCAAATGTTGACCACTAAAATAAGAACTATTCTTTCTGAGGGGGAGATCATTTAGATTTGAGATACAATCCATACAATAGTTGGTGAGATATGTCAGTCTGCACCAAAAGGCTGACTAATCAAACTCATTTCTTGTAGTATAAGAATTGTCTTTTTATTCGGGTCTTACTTTTGTGTGGCCTGTACTCTATTCCTGTCCAGTTTTGTCAGTACACTGTCCTCTTTTCACCTTCTTTTGTGTCCTAGCAGCAGCATCCCGGATTTGAGCTTCAAGCAGCTGTCGCATTTGGTTATAGAGCACACAATCTGAGTCAGTCTGACCTGAGCTGCCTGTCCCCCTGCCATCTCTCCAGATCAATCCCAACATTTTCAGGCAGCTAAGCAGCCATGGTGAAGTTAGGCAGCAATCTGTCTGATAAACTGGAGAAGCAGCCGTCTGCTGACGACGGATTTGATAACATCCCGCTGATCACACCCCTGGAGGTCAGCCAGCTCCAGAGGTCGTACGCAGACAGGGTAAGTAAGGCTTATTGGGTCAGTGTTTGTGAGTTTGTTTATGTGTATTTCTACGTATGTTTGTTTTTCTCTCAAAGGCTCATTTCTGATTTGCATGCCGACCACAACAAACCCATTGCAGCTCACAGAAATAGCTAAGAGATTACAATTTAGAACTCGCCTGGACAAACACCATTAAAATTCATGTGAGCGTACTACCTTCCAAGCATGAGCAAGCATCCCAACACTGAGACTGCTGTATTTACCCTTCATGACGTACAGTACCAGGTTAAACCCTTGACATCAACCCATTCAAGTACCTCTTTGAATGCGTAATGCAAGAAGAAAGCCCTCACGATTATATTTAAGTTTGACGATGCAGTCAGCAGCACCCAATCTTCCACAGGCTGATTAGATGTTGCTGAAACATTAGCATAAAAAACACTTTGCAGCTCCCAGATGTATTTTTAAGGCATCAATTAAAGCAGGCTGCTTTTGCAAATCATGTTTGTGTATTTTTAGACATGCTAAATAGCCTTTTTAGTGGATACACAAACTGAACCAGCACTGAACACCGAGGACAACATCATCCATCATCAACCATAATGTGAAATTAAACACAGCTTACAAGTAGTTCTCAGTTTTGTTTCCACAGGAGTCACAGTAACAGTGGATTGTTTCTGCTGCAGGTCATTGTGAAGACATCAACACAATATCAGCTGCAGCAGAAGAAAAAGAACAAGCCTTACGTTCCCAATATCAAGAAGCTGAATATCAACTTCTACAGTGATGTTACAGAGAAAGCCAAGGTACCTACAACAGCCTGATGTTCTGATTAAAAGATAAGCCTGGCAATATTGTATGATTTCCAACAAGTCTCATGATAAGACCATGACCAACAATTGATGGATCACACCTACATGTATTCACTTTCCAAACACTGATGTTGTTTACTCCTCTGTACCATAGAGCTCCATTGTTGTCCAAATACGATTATGGTCACATGACAGCATAGAACTGACAGCATCTGGCAGGCTGACATAGTGAGTGCAATACACTACTAAACAGGACACAAAATAACCAACCTGTCGTGTTACCTTCTTCAATCAATCAATGTTTATTTATATAGCCCAATATCACAAATGTTACATTTGTCTCAGTGGTCTTCACAGTATGTACAGAATATCAGTATGACAATACGACACCCTCTGTCCTTAGACCCTCACATCGTACAAGGAAAAACTTCCGGAGAAAACCCACAGTTTAAAGGGAAAAATGGGAGAAACCTCGGGGAGAGCAACAGAGGAGGGATCCCTCTCCCAGGACGGACAGACGTGCAATAGATGCCGTGTGTAAATTGAAAAGATAATACATTTGCAACATAGGTAGTCCAAATGTTTGGAAATGCATGTGTGTATAATAGGAAGATGAATCCACGAGGATATCCATCCAGGACTTATGATCCAGGACCACAGCCACGACTCAAGATCCAGGGCTCGTGATCCAGGACCGCAGGATCATCCATGACTCCGGATCCCGGCGTATATAGACACCAAAAAGAAAGAATTTTGGGGAAGCTGGGTTAATCGGAACATGAGAGTACACAGGTATAGACAGAGAGAAGGAAGAAGTAAGATGTCCCCCGACAAACTAAGCCTATATCAGCAAAACTAGGGGCTGAATCTAATCAGCCCTAACTGTAAGCTTTATCAAAAAGGAAGGTCTTAAGCGCACTCTTAAAAACGGATAGGGTGTCTGCCGCCCGAACACAAACTGGAAGCTGATTCCACAAATGTGGAGCTTGATAAGAAAAGGCTCTGGCTCCCATTGTACTTTTAGAGACTCTAGGAACAACCAACAACCCTGCATTCTTGGAACGCAATGCCCTAGTAGGACAGTAGGGTATAATGAGTTCTTTAAGGTAAGATGGCGCCTGCCCATTAAGGGCTTTGTAGGCGAGAAGAAGAATTTTAAATTCTATCCTGTGTTCTATAGGGAGCCAGTGTAAGGCAGCCAGAACAGGAGTAATGTGGTCCCTTTTCCTAACTCTGGTTAGTACACGAGCTGCAGCATTTTTAATCAGCTGAAGCGACTTGACTGACTTCTTGGTACACCCTGATAATAAAGAGTTACAATAATCCAGCCTAGAAGTAACAAATGCATGGACTAGTTTCTCTGCATCGTTTTGAGGCAAGATATGCCTGATTTTTGCAATGTTACGTAGATGGAAGTAGGCGGTCCTTGAAATTGATTTTATGTGGGCGTTAAAGGATAAATCCTGATCAAATATAACACCAAGATTCCTTACAGTCTCATTGGAGGCCAAATTAATGCCATCCATAGTTAGTATATCTTTAGATAATTTGTTTCGTAGATTCTTCGGGCCAAGTACAATAACTTCAGTTTTGGTCGTGTTTAACATCAAAAAGTTTAAGGTCATCCACGTTTTTAAGTCCTTGAGGCAGTCTTGAATTTTATTTAGATGATTAATTTCATCAGGCTTGATTGATAAATATAGTTGAGTATCATCCGCATAACAATGAAAGTTTACAGAATGATTCCTTATAATATTGCCTAACGGAAGCATATATAATGTGAACAAAATAGGTCCGAGCACTGAACCCTGTGGCACTCCATGGCTAACTTTGGTTTGCATGGAAGATTCATCGTTGACACGTACAAACTGAGAGCGTTCAGATAGATAGGACCTAAACCAGCCTAAAGCAGTTCCCTGTATGCCAACTAAGTGCTCTAGTCTTTGCAATAGGATATCATGGTCGATAGTATCAAATGCAGCAGTAAGATCGAGCAAAACAAGAATAGAGACAAGTCCCTTGTCTGAGGCTATTAGAATGTCATTTGTGACTTTAACCAGAGCTGTCTCTGTGCTATGATGTGTTCTAAAGCCAGACTTGTCAGGGGAAGACAGTGTGTTGTTGGTTAGTTGTGCAGGGTAAGAACACACCATGATCCAACCTGATCGTAGTGACACATTTCAGGAATGTGCTGCAGCTGAGCGGATCAATAGCTAACTAACATGCAAACTGACCCCAGTGCACTTTCCCCCAATGACTTTCGATCTGTTCCCTTTTTGAACAAGCTAAGATCCAGGAAAAGTTGTGTGTCCATGATAGTATAAAAATGTAACAGGACAGCTTTTACCTGTCCTCAGTAGGAAGGAACAGAGTGGTGGTCACAGACACAAAGCCAGGACGCGTTAGGAGACTAACGCAGGTCTTTTTATGACATTTTCTGACAATAAAATATATTACCAACCCTATTCTTTAACTATTAATGACACTTGTTGCTAAACTGATGTCTGTGCGTGTGTGTTGTTGCTCAGGTCACAGGTCTGATCCTCATCACTTTGGCCTTCCTGACCAGCTTGCTCCTCCTGCTCATGTACAAAGCTATGTGGTATGACCAACTTACCTGCCCAGGGGGATTCATCCTGAAGGTTTGCAACACACACACACACACACACACACACACACACACACACACACACACACACACACACACACACACACACACACACACACACACACACACACACACACACACACACACACACACACACAGACACACACACACACACAACACACACACACACACACACACACACACACACACACACACACACACACACACACACACACACACACACACACTCACACAGACAAACACACACACACTGATGAGAACACATGACATTTAACACTGATTAGAATATGCCATTTTTAATTTCATGTTTACTGTCCTTGTAGAAATTAATTGTCCATAAACACACATTGTCTTTTATACACACACATACACACACCCACACTACACAAATATTGGTGGATTCATATGATTTAGGTAGAGAAAAAAATCTTAATGGCCATCATCATCCTGCAGTTTAGCACAGATGAGCAGAAGCATCTTCTGTAATATTCTTGTCTTCAGTTATTACAAACTTTGTATTTGATTATCCAGGCTGAAGTGGTCCGTGCGACTCCCACTCAAAGAGTCCTTACACAGTCTACAATGCAGCGGGTGCTTTGTTTCTCGGCACACCCTCTCCTCAGTCAATCAGAAAACTGGAGCTGGGAAGTCAAACTCATTATCTCCAAACAACACCTTGGAGGCATCGTGTAGCGAGCCGCCACTGCCACGCATGTTAGTTAAAGAGGCCGTCTCGCAGAGGAAAATGAGCCAGCCTTCTGCTCAGGCAGAGATTGGGACGCCCGCCTGTGAATCGGAGGGGTCTTTAATTAGGGCTGAGCATGACTAAACTGTGATTAAAGGCTTAACAGTGAGGGGGGAAGCAAGGAAGGGAAGGGGGAGGGGGGGACCTTCCGGGCAAGGCTTTTGAAGTTTTTGTCGGTTACAGTTGCTTTCAGCATTTCTTTCCTGCTAATGGGTTGTTGGAGACATAAGAGGAGCGAGGAGCGAGGAAGGCGAAGTCTCTGCTGTGCTTTTGGGAGGGTTCGAGTCCTTGCTGAGAGGGAAGGTCAGGTAGTGGACCCTCAACGATGTAAACACTCATGAGGTCAAGTTATTCACACGCATTGTCTTGTACATAATCACCCACTTTAAAAACAAATAGTCCAGGCCCCAAAACTCTGAAATGACTTACCTGCTGACCTCAGGTTTGGTAAATTAGCTTTGAAATCTCTTCTCAAAACATTCCTCCTTAAAAAAGCTTTTATCTCTATAGGCAAATGTTTAAAGATGCACAGGATGCTTTGTCCTCTAACGAAGGATTATCTGAGATGGACATGGCAACCTGTGATAACATTATTTTACATGAGGTATTTTAAACACCTCTAATCTGATTTGTAGGAAAATGTGCGGTGCATAAAAAACAACGAAAAAAACAACATTTGTTCTCACTTTTTTCCCCCTGACAAAGAGTTGAGCCTTATAAATAAATGTGTCTTTTTTATTTATGTATATCCTACTGGGATAAACTTGTGTTGTTATGTTCAGCGCAGTGTGTCCCCTACGTGAAACCAACAAAGACGTGTTTGTGTTTCTGTTCCAACAGCAGAAGCACTGCACCCCGGCCGCTCTGGAGATGTACTACACTGAGCAGCAGCAGCAGGAGGAGCCGAGGGTGCACGGCGGCGCTGGGCTGTATGCTGCGCTCAGCCACCTCAACCAGGTGAAGAGGACCGGACCTGAACTGCCATCGGCATGGTTACCAGTCCCCAGTGCCCTGAATGAGGCGGAGGTGACCAACCAACACAGCGAGCTACTTACAGGCGAGCAGGAGGGAGAGAAGTGAGGGGCGGACAGGTGTTACAGCAGGAAATGATGATGGGGAGGCAGCGTAGGTTATTTTTTGACCCTGTGTTTAGGATTTGTTTCTTTCCTCGTACAGACCATTAAATCAGTTGTTTATACTGGTGCTCCAAAACCTTTAGGTACAATAGCATGTTAGGGCCAAGTCAGAGATTTTACTAAAAGTAATTAAGTTGTTAATTCAATATAATATATATTTAGATTATAATGTCATCTATTTGAGTGAAGTAAATATACAACTTTATTCACTCAAAGATGTATCCACATGTTTTTCTTTTCTTTGTAAATGTATTTAAAATAGGCCTATTACCCTTCTCACTGACTCCGTATTAGCCCTGATATGCCGTTGTACAAAGGTGTCTATAACAAATGAAAGTTCAACCATCAGCTATGTAAACCACACAGTTCCCCAGTTATTTTCTGTTAATACTCAATTCAAGCTAATACCCAACTGTGTGTGTGTGTGTGTGTGTGTGTGTGTGTGTGTGTGTGTGTGTGTGTGTGTGTGTGTGTGTGCGCGCGCGCGTGCGTGCGTGCGTGCGTGCGTGTGTGCGTGCGTGCGTGGCCTAGCATTACTATACATGTGGGGACCTAAATCTGTTTACACAGTCACGTGTGGGGACTCGCCTCCCTTATGGGGACAAATTGGAGGTCCCCATGAAGGGAATCATTAATTTTAGGGTGAAGACTTGGTTAGGTTTAGGGGTTAGGGTTAGGCATGTGTTGGTTATGGTTAAGGTTAGGATAAGTCTCCAGGAAATGCATGTAAGTCAATGTAATGTCCCCTGAAGTGATGTATACATGGTATGTGTGTGCGTGAGTGTGTACGTGCGTGTGTGTGTGTGTGTGTGTGTGTGTGTGTGTGTGTGTGTGTGTGTGTGTGTGTGTGTGTGTGTGTGTGTGTGTGTGTGTGTGTGTGTGTGTGTGTGTGTGTGTGTGTGTGTGTGTGTGTGTGTGCGTGTGTGTTAGTTAGTGGTGAGTTGTTGTGGTTGGAGGCAGGAATGTTATTAAAGTGTTGGAGAATGTGCCTGACTTTTACAGTGTTACTGAGGCATGAGAAAATCTCAGACATCTGCATTCAGTGTGTGTGTATACCCTCGTGTTCATACTTCACATGGGCACATATACAGTATGTATCATCTTTATATATGTATTCATGTGTGTATGCGTAGGCTGTAGGATTTGTGGAGTTGTTGGAGGTGAGAGAAGCGAGGCAAGAGCTCAGAGTGAGAAGATAACACGTTTTTAATGACATACAGCAAGTTTCTCCCCATCACTGTGACTCGTTATCTCACACTATTCATTTCGTTTTAGAGGGGAACGTATGAAATCAGCATTGAATGTGCTCACAGGCAAGGAACTATAATTGACGATTTACATTTTCTGTCGAAATGAATCAATTTTTCATCTTATCATCTGGAAACTGTAAATTGCAGTTCAGTGTGCATCTACAGTTGAAAACAGACTAAATGTATTTTAAATCGTTTTACACATTGGCTTTGGATAGTCTCAGAATAGTAAAAATCACCAACTACACCCTCCAATATGAGTATAAAGTGTTCAACAAGTGAATGAGCCTGAAAACTTTCTGTACAACTTTTCAATTGATAACTGTTATTATTCTACATGATTGTGTGAGCTACTTTCTGTTATAATGACAACAAATTGAGATATTTTTATGTAAAACTGAAATGACAGCATACTGGAAGATTATTGTAAAAACTGGAAAATTATTTGTTTTGTTACTAAATTGTGTTTTTGGTTAATGTTGCTGCCGCTGTAAATGAGCATGTACAGTTTACCCACAGGTTTGACTCGTCATGATCCTTATATGAATGTATGAAGCAGCGGCTCTAATCTTGCAATAGATGTAATTAGTGCTTATGATGTACTACCTAAAAACTTCAATTGTCTTCACATGTTTCTATTTATTCCATGAACAGTGTTATGTTGTTAGTTTTTTTCAATCCATTGTACATCCATTTATTTGTGTATCTCAAAATATTCTGACAAATCTTGTAATTTGTCCAAATGATCTTCTGTCACATGTTTGAACCTGCTTTCTCTCTTTCATTATTTTGGAGAAAAGTAAAACTATTCATGTGAGATCGCAGCACAGCTTGTTCTTTGGAGCTGAAGTGCCAAACGTTTGCATCAGCTCCATCTGCCCGAGTGTCACCGTCTGAACAGAAATAAAAGTAATTATTGATCCCTCTCATACACCAATAATATATTTTCTCAACTGTACTTGAGTACAACTTTGAGGTACTTAAATTCAATGCTTATATTTCAAGTTAGAACTAGTATACTAAAGTAAAAGCAGTACCTGAATGTAGTAAAAATCATCAACTAAAATAGTGATACTGTAAGAATGTGTGCGGGTTGTAGTTACAGCGTACAGTACTTGAAGATACATAGGTCAAAATATCAAATATAATTTATTGTTGTATATTCAATAACATTGAATACAAATGTTTAAATCATCTACACCCCTATCAGCCACAGCAGTCAAATGCTGCTTACATATTAAAACATCAATAGAAATAATCAAACACTATAATATTTCTAAAAGACAGGGAATGAGTGAGGAAAATATCTGGATGAATAGGTACAAATTATTTCCAGTTGAATTAAAGCACACTTTCTTATTTTAAGATTGTATCTAAAGATATTTTAAACTTTCTTCAAAAGTCATTTCTCACTTCAGCAGCTGAGGTGCACACAATTAATTCAATCTTATGAAACGATTAATTTTTACCTAATTAATTATGAACAAAGCACCCTTCTACAAAAATAACACAGAGTTGCAAATCACAATTAGCTGAGTATAATTAAACACTTCATTGTCAGTTATTCCCATATTTGTCCCTCCAACGCTCTCTACTAACGTTTGTATATGTATTGCTTTGTGTCTGACCGGGGGGCTGTTCTGCATAGGAATACATTTTAATTTTCACACTTACATTTTTCTTATGAAAAAAATATAGATCTCCTTTTACAGTCTGTTGCTAAAAAATGCTCACTATGCACAGCATTCAAAATATGATTCCTTCCTCCTCAAATTTAAGTTTAGCAATTCAAAGCCAAGCCACATCCTCTCCCCTCTCCCCTCTCCCCCCCCCCTCTCTCTCTCTCTCTCTCTCTCTCTCTCTCTCTCTCTCTCTCTCTCTCTCTCTCTCTCTCTCTCCCCCCCCACTGCTGTGAGCCTGTCTGCATCTCATTTACACTCACATATTTTCACACCATCTAAACCCAGGGATGTGTGGCTCAAATGTTGTGTGTGTGTGTGTTGCCTTGTTAGAACCGTGCCTGGTGCGTGTGACTCTGAAATCATTAACCTTCTGTGTGTTTTTGCTATAGCATTATACTTTGTGTGTGTGTGTGTGTGTGTGTGTGTGTGTGTGTGTGTGTGTGCGTGCGTGCGTGCGTGCGTGCGTGCGTGCCCATGCTTAGCTTGTTAATTAAATCTACATTACGCCCTATTTAGCCTGTGGGGTCTTTTTTCTCCCCTCTGTTTCTGGGTGACATACTTTAGATGCTGCTGGCCTACGGCATGGAACTAAATAAAGTGCTAAAACATATTTATTGGGGCATTTACAGATCCCATGCTTGGTCAAGGCATAACATGTTGTGCCAAAAAGGCTTAGATTCAGTGCCGGGGGAAAATCACGTAAAATCAGCCAAGTAGTCACGTAAAGGCCGCCAAGCCCCATTTTCCTGCTTTATAGCATCAACAGATCTGAACAGTAAAATAGCAGGTTGGCTTTTTAATTTGTCCTGACCGTTCAGAGCTCCCCGTTTCAACTCCTCCCTGAAGACTGCGAGGGAAGGTCTTGCCAAGAGTCATTTCGCTGTTAACATCACATTACTCCTAGACCTGATCTAACTTTCCTGAAGAGGACACACAAAGCTGTGTGGTGATCTTAAAACTGTTCTGTTCACCTGAAGCTGATCAGACTGGAGGCGTTATGATGCTCCCGAGCACTTTCAGAATATCACTAAGAGTTGATATACAATAACAAGCTGAGTAGATTTGGATCAAAGGCAGAAGACGTTGAAATGGAGAGCTTAACAAACAGTTCGAAGTGAAATTTCTTTACTTTTACTCTTAATCTCTAATCCTTTTGGGAAATATGCTTATTTGCGTTCTAGCGGAGCATTACATGAGCAGAATGATACCACTCTTGTACATTAAAGGGGGCAAATTATGCTCTTTTTCAGTTTCATAATTTTTGGCAGGGGGTTTTTATAAGAGCATGTTTACATGCATTTAAGCTATAAAAAAACACTTTGTTCGTACTCTCTATTTGTTAATACCTATACTTATCCAATGTCTGAAACGCTCTGTTTCAGTGTCTGTCTCTTTACGGCCCTTCGTAGAAGTCTGCTCTGATTGGTCACTGTTTCCGTGTCTTCCTTATCTGCACTTTTGCCATCCCAATTACCGGCAAATGTCTATAACGTCAGTGGAGCAGAAATTAAAGTATATAACATATTTTTCAATTGTACTTTTTAAAACTTTTCTGTGTGTATTTCTAAGTTAATTAGGCGTATTGATACCTTCACAGTATTGATATAAAACTTAGAGCTGCTTTATTATCAAAAACACATGAAAATCTAACTTTTTATTATATGGGACCTTTAAATATGAGTCAACCTAAAGACTTGAAATAGCATCATGTACAGGCCTAGAGAATGACATTCATATTCGTCTGACTCAATAAGAAAGTTAATACGAATAGTTCCCATAATGTAGAGCTTTTGTTGGAATTGTAAAAGCTTTTAAACTTATAATTAAAAATATTTTTGTTTGCAATCACTAGATACATTTTCATTCTCTGTAACGATGTCACTGTAGAATTATATTCTCTGTATTATGTTTTCTTTTAAATGCAGCTGCAAATTCCCAGGGTTTATTCAGCTCTGGGACCTTTGACCCTCTCTCCCTCTCAATTATACACTGTCCACTGTCATAAAGAAGAAAATGGCACAAAAAGGTGATCTTACACTTCACTATAAGTATATTGATAACTGTGTCTTTTTCTTCACGCTCACACAAAGACCCTTTTTAATCCTAAATTTCCATTAAAGCATTTTTAAGTGTATCGTGCCATTAAAGTGTAAGTTTGATAAATAGGAGAAAAAGGAACAGCAGAGAGATGGAAGGAAGGAAAACCAAAAGAAAAGATGAACAAGAGAGAAAGAGCAGACGAGAGGCGGCCAGGCCTGGGAAGAGAAGGCGGGGGTGAGGGGGTTTTGGGTAGAAGAAGAGGAGGCGGTGGAGGCCAAGAGGCACGGAGGTGGAGGAGGGTGAATCCAGGCTGACCCCTGTGTCTGTGTGTGTTGTTGTGTGTCTCAGTGGGTTTCCTCTGCCCTGGCGCCAGCTGGAAATGCCTCCACTAAGCAGAGGCAGTACACACATCATCCTCCATTCACCCCCATTCAGTCCCCTTTGATGAGAGTAACACTATACATGCCCAGCGCGCTTCACAGATCCTATCAAGCTGCTGTTTAAAGGGCAGCAGCGAGGGCCGGGGCAGCTGATCATAACTTATCGAGGTTTCTCTGCCCTGCGGAGCAAATAAAAGGGAGGACAATTGAGGAGGTTTTGTAATTGGAGTGATGTTTGTTTTTACAGTGGTGGAGGTTTCAGGAGGTACGCTGCCACCTAGGGGTCATCTCCCATGGTTGCAGAGAGGAATGTGTCCCGTTGTGCTTTGAACCTCTAGTTTGATGAACATCATTTAAGTGGATTATTCTTTCATAAAGACCTTTAAAGTCACTTAAAATCTGACATTGAGACATCTTAATACACTTTTCTTTGTACTCTACAAGGGAATTATATTTTGTTGACCATACCTAAGAGTGCCTGCTGTCAGATTAGTCACAGTGGCTCTTTAAAGTTGATCCTTGTGATGGGCTTTTTAAAATGACTCAACAGCCATGAAATTAGTCATTAGTTTGTTATCCTGCCGTGTTGTTGCCCTCATGCATCAAAAACCTTGCCAGTAAACAATTACCCGACTGATGCGGCGAGGTAAAGGCCCAAATCTGCAGCCCAGACATGGCGTGAGAAAGAAAAACAACCGGCTTCACTTAGCTTTACTTTGATTTGTTCTGGCCACTACGCAGCTGAAATATTGTCATTACTCATAGACCAAATAATTTTACGACATCCTGCAATTAAACTTTAAGCTAATAGGTTAATGAGACAAATGGAGTTTGAACGCTGGAAGTTGGTTTCTATTAGGGATGGTAAAGCATGGAGAAGTGCATTGTTGCATGATCTTTCCCCCTTTTTTCTCTCTACCCACACAAACTCACAAACACAGGCAAACACAAACAGAGAACAGACTGGTTTGATTTAGGTTTGTGGTCCCCTCCCGGTGCAGCCTCAGACAGGCAGAGAGGACCAGAGCGCAGTGAACTCCAGTTCAGCCTGAGCCCCGGCTGTATCTGCTAAGCTTCAAGTTGAAATCCTCCAAATTGGGTTTAATCTGTGTTTTGCTTTGCCAATTATCGACCCGCAGAGCTGCATGGCAAATGGGGATGAATGTGCTTTATATGGGCCTGGTTGAGAGGAAGGTCACGGTGTTATTAATGGTGATCTGTTGAATCCATGACTGCTAAGACGTAGCACGAGATGAGTTATCAGAAAAATCAGCGGGAAAAATGCAGAGCATGACGCAGCAGAAATTTGAAATGTTGTGAGTATAAAAATGTCAAACTGTTGCTAAAACCAAAGTGGGTTTACCATACACTGAATTTGTCTTTCAATCAACATGGTTTCTAAATGTATCCGGACAAGGACTCTGGTTTCTGTGTCAACACTAGTTTTATGAAGATGAATATAGTGCCTGCGAGCGTACTGTTCATTATAATGGCTGGTGAATATACCCCAATCACATCATAGGCAAAAAAGTGAGTGACATCTCGTTTCTTCAAAGTTGTTGGAAAGGGCATATTCTGTATTTTGTTTTCCAAAATGTACCTAAATGGCACTCCACTGATTAACAGATTACTCATCTAGGAGTTATTCTCTCTTTTCTTATTCTCTCCTGTCTTCTATGGAGCAAGCTTACTAAAGACAGAATGAATGTTTTCAAGGTTATGTCAGTTTGAGGTGTAGGGCTAGAAAGATGTTGCCATTGAGGAGGAAAGGGAGGAAGGAAGCATGCTATTAGGTTGCATTATGGACGGTTAATGTATGATCCACTGTATTTGGAGACACATACAATAAAAGGCAGGATATCTCACCCTGCTTTGATTTGGACCACTCTTTTTAAAAACAACATGTATGTCCCTCAACTCAAGTTTATGGAAGTGCAATACCTTAATGGCCAGTCCCTTTAAATTAACAACTGAATCCATTACTGTGTATATAATTAGACTATTATGTAGATTATTTCGGTCTACAGCATGTCAGATCAGGGACATATGCTAATAACAGTTTTCTAACCATAAAGATTTACAGATAACTTTCGCATAAAACACAAGATAATGCAGGATCTGTAACTATGGAATATTTGGCAGATGGTCTTAAAAAACGCCTTATATATTTCATTTCAATACTATTATTTTTGAATTATTTAACAGATTTGCTCAGGTTTCATACAGAAAGGCTACTATTTTGCTTCTTCTTTGCTGTAATCTGTTTGGGGTATTTAGCTGTGTCTGTCTCTTTCTTTATATCAGGATGTCCTTACTGACCTGTCTTTGTCTCCATATGGGGTCTTCCTCTCTCTCTGCTGGTGTCATTGTTAACACACAAAGCATATTTGGGATTCCATTTTTTTATTGGAACACAATGTTGATATTGGATTACTCCTTTTAACAGAGGTGAGAGAAGTACCCAGATCTCAACGTACAAGTAGAAGTACCAGAGTGTAGTAAAAGCCCAATTCAAAATGATACTCAAGTAAAAGTACAAAAGTCTTGGCAACAAAATATACTTAAAGTACCACAAGTAAAAGTACTCATTATGCAAATAGGTCCATTTCAGAATAATATACATTATATGTTTAGATTATAATTACTGATGCAATAAAGTGTTATTACAGCTGGTGAAGGTGCAGCTAGTTTTGATGACTTTGTATACTGCAGGGTAGCTTGTGAATGTACCCTTGGTGTAACTAAAGTCTGATTTAAGAGTTGATATATTTCACATCATTTATCCAAATGTAGTGGATTAAAAGTATATGATTTACCTCTGATTTGTAGTGGAGTAAGTACAAAGTAACATAAAATGGAAATACTCAAGTTAGGTACAAGTATCTCAAAATTGTACTTAAGTACATGTACTTAGTTACTTCCCACCTCTCTGTTTTACGTAACTTCAAGCCGAACATTGAGTGTTCATTCTCATCTATTTCTCTTTTAAATTCCAAAAATCTTTCCTTAAGGTGAGAAGCTGCATTTGAGAGCATTAATACTTTCTGCCAATTGAGTTTCCAAATTCTGTGAAACATTTGCATTATATCTTTATTTTATGCAAAATCAATATTATGTGCTATATCATATATCACATGTGCTATCATTTTATTCAAATATTCCGTGATACATCTTGCTTTTCTTATCTTTCACTTGGTGTTGTACCGTCCCTTTGCTGCTGTAAGGCTTCAAAACCCTAAGACCTAACCCTGTTGTGGTAATTATAGGGAGTTATCTTATCTTATTTTATCATATCTTAGGGGACCTTAAAAAGTACCACAATAAAAAAAGCAGCATTGACATCGTGCCATATTACACCTTATAATCATAGTTTTTTTAATCCACTGAATTGCCAAAAGGAAATGGAAAATTCAAGTTGAATCCCCTTTTACTTGTCAGACACATATACATAGAAATATATTAATTTAAACCTTCCCACTCTAAGGAAGGCAGTAAACAGCTGCTATAAAGCACCTGGGAGGAAGTGTGGGGATACTGTGCTTTACTCCCTGGAGTCTGAATCTGAATTAATAACAAGGAAAGTCTTCACAGTCCTTCCAAAGGAAAGTTCCCATACCGGGAGTCGAACCCAGGCCGCCTGGGTGAAAACCAGGAATCCTAACCGCTAGACCATATTGGACCTGAACTGATCACCACTACAAACTAACAACAAGTAGAATAATTGACTCTTAATGTTTCTTTTAACAGTGTGTTTTGAACAAAGCTCAGAAACACAGGACATTAACATACAGTTGATCTACAACTATGCATGACAAAACTGACTAAGGACTCATCAATAAACCTTTAATTTAAAGCAAATCCAATGTCCCTTGTTTTTCCCATGACCATCTATCTGACCAGTTGCCATGTCTGACCAGGAAACACGGGTGTGGCTATCAATTCTGGGACCCTTGACAACATCTCCCAACCCCCAACAGATTTCTGACCCAACAAGTCCCAGGGACCTCGTCTGGCATCTGGGCTTCCCGAAAAAGGCGTCACTAGCCGAGAACCATGATGTGCTCCAAAACCAAATGGCCTTTTATTTATGTCACATTTGTGTACGTCACTTGTAATGATAGAACCACCAAATGTCATCTCAAAACTCAAAAATGTTTCAATTTCAAGGCTGCAGAATGCATTGTTTCTAGCTGTAACAAGTTACTATGAGTTATGTATCAGCGCATGACAGCGATATCATTATTTGGCAAGGACAGTGTGACTGTAAAATATTTTCTTATTAAAAGTTAACACTGTGTATTTGAGGAAGCTTCAAAATAATCCTAGTGTATAGTGTTAGCTAACATAATTCCAGATATTTTAAACACAACTTGCTTTCATATTAACAAAGGTTTTATTTGTAAAACCAAACATGCTTTGCAACAGAACATAGGTGTCGTCATTTGGTGTTTTTGTGTTCCGGTTTTATTTTGAAATGCCTTTTCTCCTTGTGTCTTGTCCTGTTTTACTTCCTTTGTTTTCCCTCCTGTGCCTGATTGTTTGAGTGTGTTCACCTGTTGCCCCTGTGTTTTTTTTTTAAATGTTGAAGTTAAAAGCATCAATCTGGTGCACTTTGAGAGCAAAATGAAGAGATCTATGGATACATCTCTCAACACCCATATGAAACAGAACTGTAAACAGATTTTCTATTTCTTTATGGATATTTTACAAATCACTCCCTAAAACTCCCTTAAACTATAATGATCATATAAACGTGTGCCTCGGAAATACTTATTTACATTAATCGTGACCAAACCGTTTGAGACCCACTGATAACTTAGACTTACGTTAAAGTGGACCTATCATGCTATATTTGAATAATATATTGTAGGGCCATACCTATATAAAACATGTCTGTGAAGTTTTTTTTTCAAAATAGCAAACAGATCATGCATTTTAGGCATGCCTCATTTTGCTCTATTTTGTCTATTCCAGCTCTGTTTTTGCAAGGGCTGATTCTGTGGCAAATGAGCTGCAGCTGACCACGGCGAGGCACGAGCGTCATGTTACCATGCTGTTACCATGCTGTTACCATGCCACGGCAACCTCTCATTCCCCTGATAGGTGGAGAGTTGCCCATATAGGCGGGGCTCCCCGTTTCTGACGTCAGAACTATTTCAAATCTGTATCCAGGGCCGGCCCTTGGCATAGGCAGTAGGGGAGAGTGGGGTAATTTGTGCCAAGGGGCAATTAGTGCCACCCCTGTTATCTAGAAAACCATAGAAGAAGTTGGTCATGTGACCACATATTTTTGAAGAGGCATCCATTTCAATCATCCTGCAAAGAAGGGAGACACATGGCTTGAGAAGTAAGCACATTTAAGTTCAAAAAACAATTGTTTGCCCTCCAAAGTAAAATTTCTATGATCAAGGTTTTTTGATTGCTGTGTTTGAACAATTTAGACAACTTTGAAAACAGTTCACACATGTTTTAGTGCTTTAGTAAGCTACACCATGAGTCTATACAGTTAGCATGATGCTAGCTCAAAACAGCTGGGGGATGCATTTTTTTCAAAATGGTGGGCATGGGGTGATTTGTGCCAAAGGGCCTGGGTTAAGTTGTGCCAGTGGCACAACTTACCCCAACTTATGATTATTTACTATATATTACTTTATTGTATTTTATTGTTATTGTACATTGTATTTTTATATTTGATCACTAAAACGATGTTACATTCTTAATTTTAGACCAAAATCCATCATTCCACGCAAATACAAAAGGAAGACAGACAGGGTTTCAACTCCTCTTGAGGAGTTGGAAAGAGCAGTGAAAGAGGTGCAACAGGGGAAGACCATACATCAGGTTGGAAAGGAGATGAAGATCTGCAGGATGACCATAAAAAGATATATGGATAAGAAAAAAATAGGAGAAGTAACAAAGCCAGGCTATGAAAGAACAGCAGTTGCCAAACGAGTATTCAATGAGAACATGGAGAAAGAGCTGGCTGACCATATTAAGACACTAGCAGCAATGTTTCATAGCATAGGTGTCATGAAATTCCGTGAACTGGCTTTTGAGTTCTTTGAGTCCTTTCCTTGAAGCAGATCCAGACCCAGGAGAGCCACCTGCCACTCTGACAAATCCCGAGCACTTATCAAGTGACAAATCTTGTTCTTCTGCTCACTTGGGTTATGTGTCTCCAGAAGTCATTCTTCCCTTGCCAAAAGCCACAGAAAGAAAAATTGTAAGAAAGAAAGTGAACACAAGAATCGTGACCGACACACCTGAGAAGATGGAGTTGGAGAAGGCTCACAAAGAAAAAGAAGATAAAAAGGCTGAACAGGAAAAGAATGAAAGAGAGAAGAAAAGGGCTCTGAAAGCTGCAAATCAAACCAAAACAAGAAGAAAACAGCTGTGTACAGTAGCTCAGAAGAAAGCTCCACCACCAATGATGAGGCAGAAGATGGCCTGGAGAAGACACACAGCAGAGAAAAGGAACGGGCTGAAAAGAAGAAAAGGAGTGCAAATAAGAAGGGGGCTCTGAAAGGGTCAAAACCAACCAAGCCCAAAAAGAAAGTGCTCTCCAGTAGCTCAGAAGAGAGTGACTTTCCGATTCCACTTAGCTAAAATCTTGCCTAGGGCAGCAAATTGGTCAGGCCCCGTTTTTTAGAGATTTGGGTATGGAGGAAAAGAGAGAAGGTTATGTTTTCTGACACTTGGTGACTTCCCTGACACACCGGGGACACATATTCCAACCTGATCTCACCAGAATGCGTGGTGGAGTCACGAACTTTGCTACATTTACGTGTCTGCACCACGCAAACAACCCCAATGTAAAGTGAATGAGGCTCCTTTGTCGTGGTGCACACATGCATTTCTACAACGTCCAGCAGTGAGCTTTTATATAAAACGTTTTTAAAATCTACTTTATAGCTTGTAGTAACTCACGGGAGGCTTCTTTTATTTTATTTGTAGTCATAATAATTTGTATTTTTCGTCAGAATGTATTATAGCAACCCTGTCTACTAAAAAATACGTTCCCACAGAACTAAACTCAATTACGTTTAGCCAGCGCCATATAGACTGCGTTTAGCTAGAAACTTATTTTCTCCCACGTTACGTTCGTTATGAACGTATCTCAAATACGTTTATTTTCTACATATCTTCTAGAAACATATTTTCTCCCACGTTACGTTTCTTATGAACGTATCTTAAATACGTTTATTTTCTACATATCTTTGCCATTTATTGTCTTGCTTATAATAATGATAATAGTCATTTATAAATATCATTTTAAAGCACACATTTGAAATCAGTAGGCGAGGCTGTAATTTCGCCAGCTGTTACTCTCATGAGCAAGGCAGAAAATAATAGTTTTAACATGTCAAAAAGCTGCTGTCTCGTTTATTGCACCTCAAACATTAAAACAAATCCAGAGTTACGTGTTTCTGTACTTCCTCTAAGAAGAAAGGACAGTAACAGAAGATCTCTGTGACGCCAGATGTGGTGTTGTTAATCTGAAAAAAAAATTCAGTTTAGGATGGCTGAAGACACTACACTACCCACAATCCCCAGCTATCATTTGGGACTACAGTCCCGTTGACAAACCCCGTGATTAATCTTCAAACTCTGGGATTGGATGTTGGAGTGGCAGTGTGCCAAGGTTACGCCGAGCGTCAAGCTCTTTGAAATGGAACGAAATCACGGCAGACTATTCAAAACTGGACTCGAACGCCCCCCGAGAACTACACTGGCTATTGTGTTTCTCAACATGTTCTCTATGGCACGTCTCTACTGGGAATTGTAGTTTTAAAAGACGTTTTCCCCAAAATTAGAAGTTGACAGTATTAAACTGTGTACAGCCCTGGAGGTTTAGGCGATAGGAAACACATTGGTGTGTACAAATTTAAAACATATAATTACTAAATGGGGGGAAATCGCTTGTATCCATAATGGGCAGCATTAATATATACCAGGGACGTGCACAGACATTTGGAGGGGCTATTGCTCTAAACTGGAAAAAGGGCCTCCCCCCCCTTGTTTTTAATGTAAAAGGTTCATGAAATAAAATGGGCTGGCTGTGTCTCAGTGGATAGTGTGCTGGACTTCGAATCTGGGGATAGCAAGTTCAAGTCCCACTGCAGTCAGCATGTCGTTGTGTCCCTGGTGACACTTCACCCAAAATTGCTCCTGTGGGGATTGTCCACAGTACTGAATGTATGTAAGTCACTATGGATAAAAGTGTCTAACAAATGACATGTAATAAACGCACAACACTGTCATTGCAAGCGACACTCAGTTGACTTTCATGTCCAACTGCTAAATTCGTTGTTCAGGCACATTTTTTGCAGTCCATATCTCATTAAAATATATAATGTTAGTAACTATTAAAGAAACATGGGGACAATTCTGTTTTAATGTAGTTTGACCAGTGTAACTGCTGGGCAGACATAGGCTACTGATAAAATAGGGCTTCTAACTAATTACCTTAAATAAACTCACTAATTAATTAAACCAGTGCAATACGCATAATTCTTATCATTCTTTATGAGCGCAGTAACGATAAGGTATTTCATTACTTATTTATTTAGAATTCCATAACTTAATAACAGAGATGGTCAAATTAAAGTAGAGACATGGCAGAAATGCTACAATAAAGCGGGACAGTGAAGTGTTCTCCCGTGAGAGGGCAATCAAGAAAAGAGAGTGATTTGCCCAGTTGAGGGAGTTCACGGAGCAGATGAAAAGACACAGAAAGACAAAAGCACAATAAAAAGTATATTTAGGTGGTTTTTTTTTGTAAATAACCGACGGTGTCAAGAGGTAGTAAAGTCCCCTGGTTTGTCCCCTATACTATAACGCCATTTGGTGTGATCACCATAGCCATATGAGGCCGGACTCGGAGGGCTTTCCTTTGCTTTCAACTGTCAGATTGTAAACAAAGTCACATGACTGGGGGCAGATGAAAGCGCTGACAAGTTGTGTTTTTATCGCAGTGAGACGCTACAATACTAAATGTGGGCTTATCATGTTGATTCGGCCAGAATAGAAAACAAAAAAAACTCTCGCTCTCCAGAGGGGCAGGTCAGACAAAAATGGCAAACGGGCTGTTGCCCGGGCAACATTAGCCTGTACCTGTGCAGTGCATGTCACTGATATATACCCACATGACAGCTCATTGTTACTTTGTAATTCTACTCCACTACAATTCAGAGGTTAACCTGGTATTTTGACTCCACTACATTTATTTTAGTTAATTTGCAGATTCTGATTAATTATGTGAAATATAAACAACCCTTAAATCAGACTTTAGTTACACCTGAGTACAATTCAGGGAAAGTGCCAACAATCAGGAGAGAGATTTGATAGTTGGTGTTTGAGAAGACTAAACATTTATCTGCAGATCTCTATAAAGTATATTCATTAATCGTTATTCTCTACTAATAGTTAATTAAAAACTGTATATAATTGCTATTTTACACATCCCTTTCAAGATTTCAAGATTTTCAAAGGTTTATTGACATATCATACACAACTAAGGTATAGTTATGCAATGAATGAAAAACTTGGGTCACAGGTTCCTCAACAGCGCATTACAAGACATCTATCAATATGTGTGTATACCTCCACCATTAAACTGTCAAATTCTGCACATTTCTTATACTATCTACATAAGAGTATAATTCATATGTATAATATCAGTTAAAATTAGTGCTTCAACATAGTTAACATTGCAGGAAAGCAATATATTAGACGTTAAGTACTTTGTCAGGCTTAATATTTATCTGTAGATAGATACCCCCAAAGCTTTTTTCTTATTTGAAAGAAGACCTTAACCTAAAGTATTCTTTAATGTGTTAATAAAGGTTAATTAGTTTGTCTGTTTTGCACATCCTCATATTAATATCTTTGTACATCCAGCACTAAACTGTTTAGAGATCACTTACAATATCTTCTTGATTTTTTACATTCTATATTTCTATCATTGACCTTCTACTTTCCCCCTATGAAAGTATGTACTCTTAATATTTTTTTCATCAAATAATATTATTCAACAAAAATAACATTATTCAACACAAATAATTCAATAACGTGCTTTAACCACTAGGCGGTGCACACAAGGTACACACAGCATACTAATAATAACTTTGTATTATTAGTGTAGGACACTTATGTATGTATAACATCTCAAGATGTGTAGTTTTATTCATGTTTTTACATAATTTTACAGGATATTGCTATACTATTTCTCATGCTTTACTTCTACACATTAATATCTGATTTGTAAAACATCACAGACAGAAAGGTATATCCATCATTTAATGGTAAGCTATTGAAATTGTGATTCCATAGATGTGTCTCCCATCACTCAAATCCCCTGACTATTCTCTCAACTCAGTATTTACATTCTTATATTCAAAGAAAATCAGTAATATCTTTAAAAACATGCATTGCGGCTAAAACATCCAATCAGCGAGCTGAGGATCTTTCCTACGTCTGTTTCCGGTATTGTTCCTGTAATGAGAGTTCACATTTATGCTACATTAAGGGTGGAATTGACTACACATCTTCAGAAACATAATTTGCTTCAGATATAACTCTAAAGTAAGTATAAGTATAAAAATACAAGTAATAAAAAGATAAAACACTGGCATGTAATTTACGTTAGAATAAATAGAATGGTTTTGAATAATAGATGAGAGTAAAATCTACGTCACTTTACAGCCCCGCCTACCTTTGGGGAAACCAACGCTGTCATTTGAACGGCGATCAAGCCTGAAGCCACAGAGATCAGTACTAAAGTGCATTTTGCATGATAGGTCCCCTTTAACTAACAATATGGTACACAGTATTACATGGAGTCATACAATATACATATCTCTGTATGTTATACCTCAACAGTCTCAAACAGCAGTAGCGTTTTCTCCTGGAGGCCAAGGGAAGTCAGGCTTCCCTTGTTTTTTCGGATTGTAGTTATAATTTTAATAAATAAATAAAAAACACTTCGTTTAGTTTCGGAAATTATTTGCTGTGTGTTGCTGCCTGCCCGTCTCTCCCCCATTCTCATTGAGTATTTTACAAAGAGTGAAACAGCGCCCCTCTAGATGTTATGGTGAAATAGTAGATTGCACTCTCTGTTGCGAGAGGAGGCTAGCCGAAATTGGCTTCCCTTGTTGAAAAAAAATGGAGGGATTGACCAATCAGACAAGGCTCACGTCATGCCCCTGCCAACCTGTGATTAGTCAGGGCCATGCCCAGGGAAGCCAGAGGCGGCTGGCTTCCCTTGCCTCACAATCCAATCAAATCGCATCAATTTAGTGTTGCAGTGATGCGTCCTAAAACCCGGAAGTAAGCTGCGCTCGGTTTCCCTCCACAAAAAAGCAATGGGATTTCTCCATAGGATTTTGGAAAATAGCTCGAAATAAGGTCTGTGGAAAACGAACCTGTTATGGCAAAATGAAGCTTTGAATGAAGCATCGAACCACTTGGACAATTGTGTCGGAAATAGGTTCATTTCTCGAAGCTTCAGTTACAGTGACCTCTCCTGGCGAAGTGCAAGGCTGCAGTGGGTTTAACGTATCTTTGCCTTGAAAAATATTCGATGCACACACACACTGAATATCATGTTCTATTTGCAATTAAAGATTGATAATTGTGTGTATTGGGTTATTGAGAAGAGACTAGAGAGTGCTGGAAATGTTTTTGGGAGGAGAGGACCTTTTATCAGTTATTAAAGTATTAAAGTTGAAAAGCAATGATTAAAAGTACATCCATTCCGGCTTTGAACCAGCTGCGCTGAGGACATCGCTGCATTCGGGCCGCCGGCTCTACCCACTGGGCTATCTATTCCTTAAAATATTGAACTGTTTTTATATTACTGATAATTGTCTTTTTGTTCACAACCTCTGCACATTTCGAAGTGTTTCCCGAGCCAGAACGACCTATCTTTCTTCCTGGCTTGCTCTATAATGATACTACAATTCAAATGCAATACCAACAACAACTCAACAGCAACAACGCAAACTACGACAACCCACACATTACGCATTGTTTAGAGCGGTCATAAAGTGTTGAAGCGCTCAAATTTGAAACTGTTTCAACCTGTCAACTGTCAGAATCGAGACGAGGCAGTGCATTGAATTGCGTGAATGGACCGCGAACCAGTCAAGTGATTCATTCACGAAATGAAGCAGTTGCTGGTTCGGACGTCACTCATCACGTGATTTGAAGCAGTTGCTGCTTCTGACGTCATATGTCACGTGATTTGAAGCAAGCTTCGAAGCACTGCTTCTATGGAATAGGAAGTCCAGGGTTGAAGCTCCGTTCGAAGCTTCAGTGTCAAACTGCCATCACTACCTGTTAGATAAATGCACGTTTTGTTCAGTCGGATAATATCCACATGTCTACCCTACTTTTATCATTTTTGAATCATAAATCTAATCGATAGAAGATAGATAGCGTCACCGCCGTTAGAAAGTAGCAAGCAACTGAAGCAAGTGCAATTATGGAGGGTGGAGATTTGGAGTATTTAATCAAAAACAATTGTACTAAACTTCCGCTACAGCAGCAACAACAAATAAAATCTGATGACAGGCCAATGCCCAAACTGGAGCTGTGTACAGCAAGGAAAAAAGGAGCGACTCCGACGTAAAACGTTAAAGGTCTCCTGATTTAGTTTGTGAATGAATGCTTATTAGAGTTTGGGCTGGAGAGTGCGTGCGGACCTGTCGGTTAGATAACAGGCGTGTGTAAGTCCTGCATCTGTATGATACAAATGTGTGTAAAATGATACCGGGTGCTGTAATCACTCTGGTTACATTATTACATTGACCACCACACCCCCGAACCAAAAGAAAGGACATATTATTGGCTTCCCCTAATTCTTTCCCCACGCCACGCTACTGTCAAACAGGCGTTTGTTTAATCATTTTAAGATTGGCTTTAATCAATTTGTGGACATGAAGTCTTCATATATGATACATGAGAGGTAACATTTTATTTATAGTATTAATTCCACATATTTCTCTCAATTTTTCCTTCCGAACGGTGTCTCTCCCGTTTTTGTGCTTAGTGCGTACGCATGGGTCAGAGTTTGTGTGGAGGACCGCACATTTTCCCGTCAATAATCACAATCAACTCGAAATGCGGCGCGGCTTTTGCGGGCTTCACGTAACAGCCATATTTGCCAATAAATAGTCAAAGAAACGCCCATTCATTCATTTTGACTGACTGCATGAAGAAGATTGCAGGAAATGACGACAGAACAGCTAAAAAAGACATCTGACACCGTGTCAGATTTTGGTTATTTTGGGGAGGTCGAGATAAATCATATTGTTTGGTGGATGCAGTTTGAACCAGAGTAGCAGCATGGAGGTCGGATCGTCACCAAAATAAATAAATAAGTGGTCAGAAAAAGGTTAATGACAAAATAAATACACATAAGAGGCTTCTCAATACTCAAATTTCCCCTCCTCGACTCCCCTCCTCGACTCCCCTCCTCGAGACTTAGTCCCGCCCACAGGAGATGCGAGCGGAGGACCGAGGAGGGGAACCGGGGAAAGAGGAGGGGAAGCAGCAGACGTTTAGAGAACTCCTCTCCTCTGAGCGGTCATATTAAAGCGACGTCCGTTCATTATTACGTGGCAACAGCTGCATCAGCTGTCGAGTGTTTTGTCATATTTTATAATCTCTGTTAGATCAGCTGAACATTGTTCCCCCACATATTTACCTTGAATTCATTGAGAGTGCGGTATAATGAGACAATAACAGGCTACAGATGCGGACACACACACACACAAATATATTTATATAAATATATGCAATTTAAAGTATGAGAGCACTCTCATAATAACGTAACACAATCAGAGACTGGATATATCCCCCCCCCCCCCCCCCCTCTCTCTCTGGTCGCTGAAATGGGGAATTGAAATTACGGGCCAAAAGTTGTATTTGCAAGTATTAAAAGTAAGCAGAGGACACCAAACCAACTGAGACCTGTCTGTCCGCCGCATCTGCGCACACACTGTACCACACACACACCTACACACTGTACAGGACATACCTACACACTGTACCACACACACACACACACACACACACACACACACACACACACACACACACACACACACACACACACACACACACACACACACACACACACACACACACACACACACACACACACACACACTGTACCATACACACCTAAGCTCCTAAAGCATAATCAGGCTACAGCCGTTGTGTATTTTAGTATGTGAAGCACTAAATGTTCTTAGAAAAATATCGACTCTTTGTTTGTATATATCTACTAAACTAAAGCAAATAAAGAGAGTAGGTCTGTTATACTGAGTGATATTTATTTTACACACTGCTCTGCTTTCTGCAGGACCTCACAGCTGTTCTCACTGTAAACATCGCGTTGCGATGAGAGCAGTTTCTAAAATAATATCCAGGGGATGCATGCAGAGCTGTCATTGGCTGAGATAAGTCCGGCCGTGTGTCACGCCTCCACCGTTCCCGGAAATGCATCCGCGGAGGAGCCGTAGAGGAACCATCAGTGTATCCTCGGTTATAGCTCCTCCAGAGAGCCTCCTCGACGCTCGATCCTCGGTCCTCGGTGTGCATTTAGAGAAATGAGACGTCCTTCAAAATGGCGCGCTGAAATTCATTTCCGGGTCACTACCGGAGGACCGAGGAGTCGAGGAGTCGAGGAGGGGAAATTTGAGTATTGAGAAGCCTCTATAGCCTAACCTTCCTCAGGCAGTGTGTTTGTACCGTGGACAGGAGACACCCCCTTGATGAGAAACTGTAAGAAATGATCGGGGAATCCCTCCAGAGTGTAGTCATGACGACTGGATCTGAATTATTTTGTTGTATTTGGTGGTTTGTGTTCCAGCTGTCGATCAGCAACTATATATCCATAATCCACCAGTTAAAGGAAATAAAACGAATGTGTTGTGTTATATTAGCAGTACAATTTACCACATGGTGTTCTTAGTTTCCATACCTCCTGTGTTTTACGAGCAAATGCAAAACGGCGTCAGTTTAAAGTAATTATATCCTTCTGTTTACCGCATCATTTATGAGAATACATTTCTTAACAAGAGAACATAATCGAGGGGTGATCAATAACATTTCTGTATTTATTTATTTCTCCAAGTTATGTTTTTGTGTGCACTGAGGAGTCGCAAACAGGCGTTTGTTTAATAATTTTAAGATTGGGTTTAATCAATGTTTGCAAATGAATTATTCACATGAGAGATAACATTTTATTTATGGTATTATTTCCACATATTTCTCTCCATTCTTCCTTCTGCCAACGGTGTCCCAGTTTCTCGTCTCTCCCGTTGTTGTGCTTAGTGCGTACGCATGGGTTAGAGTTTGTGTGGAGGACCGCAAGGTACGCAATGTTTGGTGAATTGGAACATTTCTGTACCTATTGTTTAGATTTCTACTACGTAAGCAACCTTCCCACGTGAATCCTACGCACAGCGTTATAAATTAGGCCCTTGGGCTGCAGTCGAATAGTCCATTTAGCCAGGGTCGGCTCTAGAACAAATCGAATGGGGGGGCAATCATTTACCAAGGGGGGGCACACACTGCCGTCAACAACCAACACACAAACACCAACGCAACTTCAATTTCAAAAAACATGCTGTAAAGTCTATTGTCTTTCACACACATTGCAGGGGTGTAGTGCTATTTTCTAGCGCACCTATGACTTGTGCATACAGGCACGGTTGTGGCACAACCACCAAAACAGAAACATATGGACATATAAAAAGTGTGCAAATGTATTTAGTATCCTATCCATGTGAACATGTTTTAGGTGGGGGTGAACCTAACCTCCTCTAGGAGGGTCTGGGGGCATGTTCCCCCGGGAAGATTATTTTTAAAATATTGAAGTTAAATGCATCAATCTGGTGCACTTTGAGAGCAAAATTAAGAGATCTATGGATAGCCTACATCTCTCAGCATCCATATGAAACAGAACTGTACACAGATTTACTTTTTCTTTATGGATATTTTACAAATCACTCCCCTTTTAAACTGTATTCTTGTGTTACTGTCCTATAGTATTTCATACCCGTTTTTCATTTATTCTCTTATTTTTTTAATAACTATAGGCTAATGATCATATCAATGTGTTCCTCGCAAATACTTGTTTACATAAATGGTGACCAAACCGTTTGAGACCCACTGAGATAACTTACACTAAAGTGAACTATCTAAACACTGAGTCACCTCACTGATGAGTCCTTACCTCACTGAGCTGAGGTTATACGATCCTCTCAGTCTGACAGGAGAGGACTCTCCTCCACCTCGGTGTAGAAACAGCTCTTTATATCCGTTAGCATAGCTAGCTAACCAGATGCTAACAACAACATTCCACGTTACCGCTGCGCACTCACAAAATGCGATCGTGCCACACACACAGAGCCGAGCTTGAATGAAACACAGAGACCCAGAAGTAGGCTACTTGTACTGTACTGTATATCATATTATTTTCGATGGCTTTACTGTATAATCAGTGTAACAGATGAACAGATCGCCACTGGGCTTTCATCTAAACACACAGCCACGTAATGATAACAAAACAAAAGTCGGGGGTCATTGGTCAAGCAACACACCAATCAGAGAGCAGCAGTGAGCACAGCTCAGGCTGTGTTTTATATTTGTATTCTTTATTTCTGATGTATTTCACACAAAAAACCTTTAGTGGAAACGTTTTCACTTATATGATTACAAATAAAATAAAAACGGCAAAGTGGCAAGGCTTGCCCACCCTGCGTTGGGGGGGCACAGTGACTCATTTCGGGGGGCATGGCTCGCGAATGACCCCCCATGACGCCGACCCTGCATTTAGCTTAGGAACCTTCCTAATGGAGTGAAATGACCCGGAAGTACGTCACTGGCAGCCATGATAAGTGCCGTTCGAATTCTCTAGAATGATAGGAAAGGAGGTTTCAAACTTCCTTTATATCTCCTTTAGCTTAGGAACCACTGGACCTCCCTAATCGAAAGGAGAGGAAATGCTGCCCCACAATGACTTGCAGCCGCAACATTTGCGTCACACAACAGTCGGCCGTTCACGGAAACAAACGATTATGACGGAAAAATATCATGAAAGTTACGGTGCTTATTAAGCATTTTAAAACGTATGTGGTAAGTTGCCAAAGTGCTTTGTTTTGAACGTTCATCAGTATTATAATCAAAAAGAGAAATATGAACGTTAGTTTTTACTGAAATGATCAAATAAAGTCAACATTTCACTGAGCTGTGTGGGGTTTGTTCAACTTTTAAAAGATGTTTGAATGGTGATAATAATAATAATAATAATAATAATGCATTTTATTTATGGGCGCCTTTCACAGCTCTCAAGGACACCTTCCAGAGCATAATTAAAATTAATAGGTGTTAAGGACTAACGTTTATAATAAATACATTTCTATTGATTTTAAGATCTTTTCATAGTTCATACAATCATACGTATTGGGATCATTTGTATTAATGTGGACCGGAGGGAGAGGGTGACGAGCATAAGTTTCACATTCATTTTCTATTTCAATTCCAACTTTGGTCATGAAGAATGATGGTCTCCAGGGACACCCCTCTCAGGGCAGCCCAAGACGTTGAGATGCTCCTTGTAGAGTGACATCTCACCCCTGATGGTGGGGGGCGGCCACTGGCCCCACAGGCATGTGAGATTGTATCCACAACCCAGTGGGACAGCCGCTGCTTGGAGAGAGCACAGCCCCTTCTCGTGCCGCCATGGCAAATGAAGAGCTGCTCTGACTGTCGTATATGGGCCGTAGCACCAATATACGCCTCTAGGGCACGCACAGGGCACAGCAACTCAGGCGTGCCGTTCTCCTGTGGGACGTTAAAGTGCGCCAGCTGGATAGGCCGATTGGAGTGGGCTAGTGGAAGCACCTTGGGCAGGAACGCCACGTTCGGCCAGAGGGCAACACCCGAGCCATCGGAGTTCCACCTCAGGCATGTATCGCTCACGGAGAGGGCATGTAGCTCTCCAACTCGTTTCCCTGAGGTTGTGGAAAGCAGAAATGCTGCCTTTAAGGACAGCCACTTAAGCTCCACCTGGGCCAGGGGCTCAAAGGGAGGAGATGATGGGGCATCCGGCAGCAGGGGCAGGTCCCAAGCCGGAGCCCTCGGGGTGCTAGGGGGATGCTGCCATAAAGCCCCTCTCAGGAAGAGGGACACCGACCTGTGGCACCCCGCCGTGGCACCGTCGACCCGAATATGTCGGGCAGAAATAGCAGCCACATAAATTCAGAGTGGAGTGAGAACGCCCACTGTCTAGAAGGGACTGCTATCTGGGCAACAGCGTACCTGCTGTCCCAAGGAACACACACATTCTTGCCCCCCAGTAGGGGTAGAAAGTGTGTGAGTGCAAGATGCACAGCCCGAAGCTCTAGCACGTTGGCATGGCGTGCACCCTCCTGGGCAGAATACTGACACTGAACGGTCCTGCCCTGCCGTACTGCACCCCACCCAGAGAGACCTGCACCTATGGTGACGGTCTCCTGGCGGGATGGGATGGCGCCCATGGGCATGCCCATCAGGAGATAGGCCCTGCCCCTCCAGTGTGACCGAGAGTGGAGGCAACGCTGCGACACCCTGACTTCCCTGCGCCTGTGCCACTTGGCGTCCAAGTGAAGGCTGTTCAGCCACATCTGCATGGGGCGCAACGCCAGCGGGCCCAATGGCCGAGGCAGCCTGCCCAAGGGCCGAAAGAACTGAATATAAGGCACCATGTTGCCCGGCCCACGTGGAAGTAGGCATCCCTCAATTCCACGGCTGTGCATGTGCTGTGGTCAGCATATAGAGTGGCAGCACCTTCAGGAATCTGTTGATTCCTCTGAGATCCAAGATCAGGCGAAATCCGCCGACTTTCTTGCTCACGAGAAAGTACGCCGAGTAGAACTCCCTGGGCTAAGCAGTCTACTGGCTCGATTGCGTCCTTGGACAGAAGGACGGACAACTCTTGGGCCAGAGCTAGGGCCTCTGCCGGATCGCTGACGACTGTCATTTTGGCCGGAACTGTGGTTCGTACCCCTGGGTTAAGGTGAAAACCACTCAAGGGTCGGAAGTACAGACAGCCCAGTAACTGAGCTGCTGCTGGGAAATCAGCCGACGACCGTCCCCGAGACTCTCTGGTACGGTCGTAGGCCAGACCTGGCGACAAGTCTGCACCAATAAGGACATAACTCGTCCCCATTCCCTAGACATTAGGGCAAAGGCTTACAGTGATGCATCACTGAGGCCCAGCAAAGAAGTCTCAGCCGGCGCCTGCTGCAGAGAGGTAGAGAAAGCCAGTATCAGATGGGAGAGGGAGTTTGCGTGCCACTGTGTCGTAGGCCCTACAGAGCAGCTCGTTTGTGACCCTGCACTGAGGCCGAGGGCACCTGGCATCAGGAGCCCGAATCGGGGAGGTGATGGCAGGCTCAATAGATGGCAAGCGACCCAGCCCCACCCTCGCCGGATCCTGCCTGGCAGCAGAGTGGGAGAGGGTCCTGGTGTCTCTCCAGCCTGCATGGAGCTCCCTCAGGTACTCCTCTGAAGGAGGAACAGTGGTAGTGAAAAGGGGCAGGGTTATGCCTGAAAAAGGCGCTAGCCTGAGCCGAGTCGGCCTGCGGAACCTGAAGCTGCAAGCGTACCAGGGCTGCACGAATAATGGCCGCCATGAAGGCGTCCTCCGTGCCCTGCAGAGAGCTCTGAGCAGAGGAGTGGGAAGCCTCCTCGGGGTGAGCGGGGCCCCGCCCCCCCTTCATAGAAGAGGTTTGTCCGGAGCCGCTAGCGACATGGCCTCCTCAAGTAGAGGTGTGGCAACCGAAGGAGGGCCAGGCGGCAAGCTAGTAGCCCCCGCACCGGCCCCTGGCTGAAGGGCCAACAGGAGCGACTTCGTCTGCTCCATGATGGCAGCTAACCAACCCACCTTAGAGGACAGCCTGTTTCTAGCCCTCTACCTGGGGGGCGAACCCATAGCCATCCCTCCATCAAGTCGCCGGGAACGGTCAGACTGAGCTGGAGGAAGTTGTGACGAGGAGAGGTGCCACCTCTGCGACTCTAGCCACTCTGAGCGCCTGAGGCATGAATCTACAGCTCATGCGGGCGCTTTGCGTGAGACCCTCCCTCAAATGCTCGAAGCCAAGGCAGAGGGGGGCAGCGGTCATGGCCGTCCTCGGGCTCAAGAGAAGCCATACAGGCGCTACATGAATGAGCCGGATGCAGCGTAGCCGGGAGTGGGCACAAGAACACAGCCTTCCCCAGCTATCTGCTGAACGGAAAGAGTAGAGCAATGCTCCTACTCGCTGAAAACAAAGAGGGATGTAACTACACCCACGTTACCGGCAGAGGGAGCGGGAGCGAGAGCACTGCCTTCACCTAGCTGGATTAAATGAAGACATTTAACAGGACAGTTTAGCCGGGCGGTTGCTGCTAGAATCAAGCAACACGTCTACCAGGAGCGGGGGCGAGAACACTGCCTTCACTGGTTGAGTTCATAACGAATGCCAGGTGCAGCGTACCCGGGAGCAAGTGCGAGAACACAGCCTTCACCGGCTACCATGGGCGCGGGCAGGGGGTGCGGAGCTCCCCTGTCTGAATTATTATTTGACGGTTATTGCTGCTCCCACTGTGCATAATCTGTGTAATATCTTATGTAGCCAATACATTCCACATTGTTGGTAAAATAATATTTTGGCCTGCCCCGAATGTTTTTTCTGTAGCCCCGGACAAATACCTCAATAATATAATACATTAACCGTGCTTTACGTGAACCTCATCATGACACTAGAGAGGATGACAGGACTGTAATTTCCCATGTTCAGTGAATGCAACAGAGGTAAGAAGACACCAGACCAATCAGAGAGTTGCATGGAAATAAAAGTGTGCTTGTGTCATTCAAGCTCAGCTCTGTGTGTGTGTGTGTGTGTGTGTGTGTGTGTGTGTGTGTGTGTGTGTGTGTGTGTGTGTGTGTGTGTGTGTGTGTGTGTGTGTGTGTGTGTGTGTGTGTGTGTGTGTGTGTGGTGTGTGTGTGTGTGTGTGTGTGTGTGTGTGTGTGTGTGTGTGTGTGTGTGTGTGTGTGTGTGTGTGTGTGTGTGTGTGTGTGTGTGTGTGTGTGTGTGTGTGTGTGAGAGAGGGAGAGAGAGGGAGAAAGAGAGGGACCGGTGCCAGCAGCAGGGACGTGTTGTTAGCATCTGGAGCTGTTTGTTCCACAACAAACTGGAGGAGAGCTCTCCTCTCAGACTGAGAGGCTCAGGTGAGCTAAAGGACTCTCTGAGTGTTTAGATAGTTAACTTTAGTCTAAGTTATCTCAGTGGGTCTCAAACGGTTTGGTCACAAATTATTCAAATGATTATTTCCGCGGCACACTTTCATATGATCATTATCGTTATAAACAAAATAAGAGAATAAAGGAAAAACAGTTATGAAATAATATATGGCAGTAAAACAAGAATACAGTTTGAAAGGGGAGTGATTTGTAAAATATCCATAAAGAAAAAGAACATCTGCTTACAGTTGTGTTTCATCTGGGTGTTGAGAGATGTATCCATAGATCTCTTAATGTTGCTCTCAAAGTGCACCAGATTGATGCTTTCAACTTCAATATTTAAAAAAAATAGCATCCCCCCGGACCCCCCTAGATGAGGTGAGGTCCACTCCCCACTCGTAAAAAAATAGCACTTTACCCCTGCCTATATGCCGTGAGCTGATTATCGAGCCTTCATTGTAACAGTCGCGGGTGTACTGTGTATTTGCGTGTGGGGAGTGCTTTTGTGCGTGCTCTATAGTGCCCGTAATAGTGTTCACTGGAGTCCAGCACCTCAGCATCCCCACTCAAAATACCTTCCCGCCTCTCCCGGCTACCTGCTGAACGGAAAGAGTAGAGCAATGCTCCTACTCGCCGAACACAGAGAGGGATGTAACTACACCCACATTACCGGCAGAGGGAGCGGGAGCGAGAGCACTGCCTTCACCTAGCTGGATTAACCCTTGTGTGGTGTTCGGGTCAAATTGACCCGATTTCCATTTTCAATGAATACAAAAAAATATAAGGATATTTTCGTTCAACCTGAAACTCAATGGCCGGGGCTTATTTATTGTGAAGGACATGTGGAATTGTTTTTATTTTTTTCCACTTATGAAAAAATGCCCACCCACATTTATGTCCTTCATAAGAGGTTCGGGTCAATCTGACCCGGATACAATACCAGGACAGACAGAGAAAAACACACAGAAACACACGTCCCTGCTGCTGTCACCGGTCCCTCTCTCTCTCCCTCTCTCTCACTCACACACACACACACACACACACACACACACACACACACACACACACACACACACACACACACACACACACACACACACACACACACACACACACACACACACACACACACACACACACACACACACAATTGTATGCATAGAGAACCTGTTTGATCCTGTTTTCCCTTGATCTTTACCCTTTGTAGTGTGTACACAAAACTATCCTAGAACATTATAAACATTTTAGATCTTCCAGAAATGTATAAACATTTTACATTTTCTCGCACTGTCCCCCCTCGCACCTGCACGTCGGAGGAGGGACTAAACAGAAACATAACCTCAGTGTAGTAATAGTGTAGTGCAGAACTACAATTATCTACCAGCAAAATGGCCAAAATATATTCTGCTCAGAGAGCCTTGGAGCTAATGATGGATGAGAGTGAGTGGAATGCATTAGAAGAACACGGTGAAGTGGGACAGGAAGACATTTCTGAAGATGAGGAGGATGTGGAGGTAAACTCAGAATTTGACAGCAAATTGGAAGATGAACTTGACTCAGAGCCAGCTGCTGGAAGACCCCCACAGCCAGCCGCAAGAAGACCCCCACAGTCAGCTTCTGGAAGACCCCCACAGCCAGCTGTGAGGTCTGTGGACCCTCAAAGGACTCCAAGACACAGACTACATGCAGCAACTGCAACAAGTACATCTGTGCTATACACACGAAGAAGTTCTGTACATCATGTGTTTCCTAAACGGACTTGCCCATTGACTCACATGATATTCTGCAGCGTCACTTCATCAATATCGTTTTTGGATATACTGTATTTTATTAATAGTGACTGTTAATTGTTTTTATTTGCTTTGTGTTTATATCTGTTCTATGTAATTTATATGGATGTTTCATTCCCTCTATATTTCACAGCCAAATACTTTTGGATGTGTGGTTCTTGTGTTCCAATTGCTGGTAAATTGCTTTATTTCCTTCAGGGCTTTGATTATTATATGACAGATTAAAAATAATAAACATTAATGAAAAAATGTTTCATTTACATTAGTCCTAGAAAAGCATAAGCAAAATGTAAACTTAGTGTATTTTTTTTTAAACATAAATTACATTTTTATCACAAAAAACGATGGACACTTCCATTGTTAAATTTGATCTAGCAAAGAGTATTTTCAAAAACTAATCATATATTTCATTTATATTGTTGGGGAATGAGTTAAAGACAATATATATAAGGAATTGTGTATGTTGAATTTAGTTCTGTATTTTTTTTAAACGCTGAAATATGTCCCGGGTCAATTTGACCCGAACATTACCAAAGGGTGTGAAATGTGAACATAACACAAGGGTTAAATAAAGAAGCTTAACGGGGCAGCTTTGCCAGGCGGCTGCTGCTAAGAATCAAACAGCACGTCAACCAGGAGCGGGGCGAAAAACACTGCCTTCACTGGATGAGTTAAACAACGAAGCTCAACAGAACACGCCAGATGTTAGTCAAGCGGCCGCTGATAACAATCAGAGCAATACGTTACAGGGAGCGGGAGCGAGAGCACTGCCTTCACCAGCTGAGTTTAAATAAAGAAGCTTTAACAAAACATGCAAGATGTTAGCCAAGCGGCTGCTGCTAACAATCAAAACAATACATTTACCGGGAGCGGGAGCGAGAGCACTGCCTTCACCAGCTGAGTTTAAATAAAGAAGCTTTAATAAAACATGCAAGATGTTAGCCAAGCGGCTGCTGCTAACAATCAAAACAATACGTTACCGGGAGCGGGAGAGAGAGCACTGCCTTCACCAGCTGAGTTAATAATGAAGCTTAACAGTACACGCAAGACGTTAGCCAAGCGGCTGCTGCTAACAATCAAGCGAGATCAAGTCAAACACAAATGTTTAAGACCAGACAACTAGCTTCTAAAGAAGAGAACAGCACAGAGCCGTAGTTACAGCAGTAACCATGGCCAGTGCTTACACGGCATAGAACCGTAGTTACAGTAGTAACTATGGCCAGTATTTACACGGCTTAGACCCGTAGTTACAGTAGTAACTATGGCCAGTACGTACACTGCTTAGAACCGTAGTTACAGTAGTAACTCTGGCCAGTACTTACACAGCATAGAACCATAGTTACAGTAGTAACTATGGCCAGTACTTATGCGGCTCAGAGCCGTAGTTACAGTAGTAACTGTGGCCAGTACTTACGCAGCTCAGAGCCGTAGTTACAGTAGTAACTGTGGCCAGTACTTACACGGCTTGGAACTGTAGTTACAGTAGTAACTATGGCCAGTACTTACACGGCTTAGAAGCGTAGTTACAGTAGTAACTGTGGCCGGTGCCTAAAAGTGTCAGCCAACGGCTGCACCCTAGACAATATAATATTGGGAGGATGAAATCCTCTTTAATGGCCACACATGCAGAGCACACAGCACACACAGTGAAGATTGTTCTCTGCATATCATCCTAGTACAGTAGTAGTAGACTAGAGTCTAGTAAATACCACGATATAGCGCTACTGCAATCAAAACCATACGTTACCGGGAGCGGGAGCGAGAGCACTGCCCTCACCGGCTGAGTTAAATAATGAAGCTTAACAGTACATGCAAGGTGTTAGCCAAGCGGCTGCTGCTAACAATCAAGCAACCAAGTCTAAACACAATGTTAAGACCAGATAATTAGCTTCTATGGAAGCAGTAGTAACCATGGCCAGTGCTTACATGGCCTAGGACCGTAGTTACAGTAGTAACTATGGCCAGTACTTACCTTACTCTCATGCATCTAAACAAAAAACTTGCAAAATATGGCACACTGGGCTTTCCATACTAAATTGAATGAGAGACGCAGCTAAAGCTGGGACTCAAATGCTAATGATAGCTCGGGCACAACGCCACAAGCAGAACTTTCAAAAGAGCATAATAAGGGCAACTTTATGGGAGAGCGGGAACACTGTCGTCACCAGAAAGTCTAAGCCAAACAATAAATAAGACAGCAATCAGGACAACTTAGCTGGGAGAGGGTGCGGGGACACAGCCATCACCAGCAACAAGCTGACACAAGCCTGTCCGTCGAGGCTCTGCACAGCGCACAGCCGGCCACAGCTCCTGGAGGACGCGTTAACAACCCGTAGCTCCGACTGTCAGTCGCGAAGCTGCACGCGGCCAGCTGCTTGCAGAGAAATCCCTCAGATCAAACGTTCAAACCTGAACGCTGTAGGCTACAAGAATGTAGCCGCGGTACTCTCGCGCAGCGAGAAGATGAAAAGGAACCGATCCACTAGTGACGCCGGCCTATGTAGCTGTAGTCACGTGGGTCACAGGTGACTTTGTTGTTATTAGGTACTCGAACTGCGCATGCGTGCGATGGACATATCCAGTGCTAAAAGCACCGCCTCTGGCGGTCAGTAGGGACGAAATAGAACTGTAGTTTCTATAGTTTGCCCACAGCAGCAGACGCACATTTATGACGTCCGCTGGCGCAACATAAACACGTCGGATAGTGAAAGTGCATTCGGATTCTCTAAAGTACCGCAGTCTCTTCTCCTAAGTCCTTTTGAATTCTCCTATCCACTATCCCTTAACCCTGTGACGTTTCACTCAGAGGTCAATGAATAGGAGATAGGGTTAGAACTTAGGAGCTGATTTTTAAACTATCCGACCACAACCCGGGTCTGTCACACTCAGTAGTTTCAACATTCACAGGTTCATATTCCACTCTGTTTCAAATGTACATTAAGAATTCACTTTATTGCCGAGAACGATTTTACTTTGGTGTAAACACGAGCAGAAATATACGTTAAAAAAAAACAATAAATAAACTAAAATGTTTTATTCTAAAATGTAAAAAATAAATACAATAAGAATATGACAAATTAATGTTGACAAATATTAACATGGCATCTTAATAAAATCCGTGCCGCCTCCGACAAAAGTATGTTATATGGCCTAATTCTTGTCATGTTTTCACCCCTCACTTAATTTGACAGTGGTCATAACTGCAGAGAAAACAAAGAAATACTCTCAAGAAAGCACAATACATTTGGAAAATATGATCAACAACTGTCAACAAATTATGACAGTCGCTAACCGAAGCGACCCTCTTGCCACAAGCCACTCTCGAGGGGGAGACGCGGGAAGCCAAGAATAAATTGCCTGTCTGTAGTCATTTGAATGCAACATTTAGCTGTGATTTATGTGAAGTCAGAAAAGCATTATGAGGAAACATTTTCCAAGTGCAACAGCTTGCAGCAATTTACATTATATGGGGGGAAAACCGCCGAAACAAATATTTGACTGGCCTCCGTAATGAAATGGATATATTTATACACACAGAATTGAGTCAAGCTCCGTAACAAACGCATGGCTTCACCAAAAGACGTCTCTTCGATCTTGTAGTAAACATTTTACTGATGCTACAGGGGCCTCGGATGAAAGTTATTAGAGCCATAATTCTCCCAGTGGGCCAAGAGATATGAAGATAATCCGCATGAAGATACGATAAAATGAAATCAATGCTGTGTTTGTATAAGTACAGAAAGAGATTCAGAGATTTACTAATTTAATTTCAATTAGTTTTAAGATGATATAGATCTGCTTTCGCTCTACTAATTACTGTGCAGACTGTGTTACCCTTTAATGTCCAACATGTTACTTTTCTGCAGAAAAAGTTGCCCCGAAAAAAAGGAAAATACATTTGCAGGTAACCTGGTGAACTTAGCGTAGCATTCAGCAGCTGACACAAATATTTCTCTCAGTGGTGGGTGGAGAACAAAGCAGAGCTAAAAGGAGAGTCAATTTGTATACCTTGTTTCCACTGAGGATGTTGTTGTTGTTGTGGAACGGCTCTTCTTGACTAAACTCACTTTTTCGTACCAGGACCTCGCTTTATTTTGTCAGATTTTCAATATTACATTTTTAATTAAAATGTTATAATAATATAGATTGTTTTGAGACCCACAGTGTCTATCAATTTGGCTACATTAATTGTGCTTGTGTCGTCTCTCTGTCCAATCAGAGGTCTGTATATTTCATTTCCACTTTCCAGTGTCAGCTTAGCTCACTTGACACTACCAAATAAAAATAACGGGTGTTGAGTACTATACTCAACCTTTGCTAATGTAAAACAAAGGAAAGAGCAAGTCCAGTTGAGTAGTGCCATGCCGTATATTGCAGTGTAAATGCAGCATTACATTCATCAGGTTTGCAGCTTGTTTCACTCCCCCCAAGGGAGACATAAATGAATACAGTGTGGCAATTTCATTCCTAGTAGAAAACCCTTTGAAACAACATTTAGACCAACTTGGGGAATACAAACTCAAATAAAGTATTTTATAACAACAAAATAAATAAATAAAATATTTACATAATGACATGTTTTTTTATTCTGGCCATTGTTGGCTGTTGGGATTGTATCATGACCTCAGTGTTTGTTCCTCAGTGCCACTGCCCTGTTTGATTTAGTTAGGAAGTAAACTTCCAATGTTAGTTATTGTAAGACATCTGTGTCTTTAAATGATGAGTTGATGAGTTACAGATGGTTGAAATATGTGTTCAGCTATCTTGTCCTTGTTCAGCACATATTGTAGCATGAATGAAGACATACACACACACGCAAACACACACAAAATTGCACATTTGCAATCAAGCATGCAGAACTTCAGCACTCTTTGTGCGCAGGCGAGAAGACATGAACGCAGCACTCTAATTAATATGTCACAGAGAAAATACTTTAATGACTTACAAATGGGGGTGACTGCACACTGCCCTGTGCCATTTATTTACAGTGAGGCTGAGACTTACTGGCATGAGGCAGCACATACAGCAAATTCTTAGACATCTAAATTAGAGGGGCCCGAAGTGTCGTGGCTTCGGATACATGTGTGTAACCCCTGTGGTCTCTAAGCCCCCTCCTTCAAATTTGCGTCTTCCCTAATCAGTGCCAAATGGACATTTTTCCCAGCTTGGGCAATTCAGCGAGAGAGAGGAAGGAAATGATTGTATTCAATGAGAGCCTTCCATTTTTATTTTTTACAGCCGCGTCACATTGGGTCCCCCCCCTACACATAAACGCAGCAACTCATACAATTACCAACGCTTTCATGTGTCTCAGGCAGCGGTCTGTGGGGAAGGAGGGCCAATTGCTTATAATTAAGAGGTATTTGTTTGGGGGCTGCGGGGTGCTAAATTCTTCATACATATGGCCCTTTTTTTGTCATATTAGCAGCAGGACAGAATCTCCAGCGCATGTAGTACAACAGCAGAGCCCAAGGGTTAATCAAAATACTGTTACGGAGAGCTTTGTTTTCTTGTTTATCTTCCTATTGGTTTTCTCTTCTTATATTTATGTGTATGTTTACTGAAATGTTAGAAGCAAGCTGTCAGAGGTGCTTTTTAAAGTAAACATGTTGGATTGAAGACCATTACTTTTTATCTCATTTGCACCTAATGCCACAGTACAAGATGTCCACTCTTCACCCAGCATATGCTAGTGATTATTAATTAGTGTTTTTCCTGCATTTTAGGTAATAAGAGAGAGAACCAGTAAAATTGTGAGTCCTCATACCCAAGGCAAATGCCTACAATTAAAGTTTACTATGTGTTTGTTTTTCAATAGGTCCTTAACGTTCGGCTGATGCAACAACTTGGCAGACGCAGGCAGCTAAAGTTCCTCCTGTGAGATAAACATAGCTGCAGTGAGTTTGAACGAGGGAGAAACAAGTTAAAGGACGAGTTCACTGCGTCTGTAACCTGGCAAGGTGAGCAGGAGGAGCGAACAATTCTGACAGAAATGTCCTTTATCGATGAAAAATGACTTGTCTGTTTTATAATGTCTTGCATATTATGGCCTCTCCGTCCTGTGTTGCACTATTAGCTCAAGTTCCTGAAACCTCTTTATGATTTTGATAAAGTTACGATAACTTAATCAACTCTTAATACAACCAATGTTGAGGAGGAACAAGTGATCTCCTAGGGTGACTGATAACATATAATCATTCACAGTAAAAGGCTGAAGTCTCTATTTTTGATCATGTCTTTATATAGGTTATAGCTTTTGAGAATTCAAGTAGAAATTATTTATAACTAACAGCACAACCTAACAAAAACACATTGTATGTGTAGCTTTAGCTCCATTATTGTTCCTTTATTACCATTAACACACACACTTGAATATATTTTTGATTCAATCTCATATTCATTGTCCTTGTCCACCGAATATGAATTAATCTGCATCTAAAATGAGCCCCGTCAAATATAGAGATTTCTCCTTCTTAAATAAATACAATGACCAGCTGTTTAAGGGGGAAAAAATAAAGTATATTTCTGACCTGCTGTTAACAATTTACATCTCCTAATTGCGCTGAGATCTGCAGACAAGCTGCAGAGGCTGAGAAATATGTTGGATTTGAAATTTTTGACAGTAAGAAAAATATCCAGCTTTATTCCTTTTAACATAAAAATCAGACTGGGGAGTCTTGCTGAATCAGTTTTGTTGTCATCTGAAATATTACACCTGCATGCACACATGTTTATCCTGTTGCTGCAAACAAAGAACAGGTTTGGTGCACTGTAAAAACAGGGGGGTTACTTTCTCTCTGCTCACCTCCGGGGAGGGGTGGGGTTTCTAATTCTCCAAAGTGACATTCGGTCCAGCACTCGTGTCCTTGTGTGTGTGGGGGTATTACTACCATAGCACTGTCATTGGGCCCTGCTGACATGGCAGAAAACCGTCTGGGTCACAGAGTCAGCTGGCACCAGAGCTCATGGGCCTGTGTGTGTGTGTGTGTGTGTGTGTGTGTGTGTGTGTGTGTGTGTGTGTGTGTGTGTGTGTGTGTGTGTGTGTGTGTGTGTGTGTGTGTGTGTGTGTGTGTGTGTGTGTGTGTGTGTGTGTGTGTGTGTGTGTGTGTGTGTGTGTGTGTGTGTGTGTGTGTGTGTGTGTGTGTGTGTGTGTGTGTGTGTGTGTGTGTGTGTGTGTGTGTGTGTGTGTGTGTGTGTGTGTGTGTGCGTGCGTGAAAAGGTAAGGTAAAGGTGGGCACGTGTAAAGGTGGGCACATTAATGGTTTTGCTGTGGGCATGTCTATTCAATTTAATCGCTGTGTGTGCATGCAGATACACATTAAGGGAAGTGTGTGTGTGTGTGTGTGTGTGTGTGTGTGTGTGTGTGGTGTGTGTGTGTGTGTGTGTGTGTGTGTGTGGTGTGTGTGTGTGTGTGTGTGTGTGTGTGTGTGTGTGTGTGTGTGTGTGTGTGTGTGTGTGTGTGTGTGTGTGTGTGTGTGTGTGTGCATGCATGCGTGTGTCCCTCCCATTGCACCCCCCCAGCTCTGCTCTCCGTTCACAATCAGCCGTGCTCTGAAACATGGAGCCGGGTGATGACAGGCCGATCGGTGGGGGACAATGCGCTGTAATTTGTGAGGGGCCTTACCGCGAGAGGAATGATGGGTAATTAAGAGGAAGACACTGAGAGACACGGCGGGGGCTCGGTGACAGGCGACAGGCCATTGGCTGTGAGTGCCGACAAGCCAACAAACCCTCTCCAATAACAGGCTGGTCCCCTGCTCGATTTCACACACACACACACACACACACACACACACACACACACACACACACACACACACACACACACACACACACACACACACACACACACACACACACACACAAACACTACTGTCCCGAATACATACCACATACTGATACTGACTATCTTTTGAGAAGGCCTTTGTAAGAAAGTTTAAAAATATGACACAATTTAAAGGGGACTTATCATGCAAAATGCACTTTTTTATGTCTTTTATACATACATATGTGTCCCCGGTGTGTCAGAAAATAAAACCCTCTCTCTTTTCCTTCTTGCGCAAATCTCTAAAAACGGGGATACAACGGAGCTGATTCAGATTTGCCATCCGATATCCAGTGGTTCCTAAGCTAAAGGAGGTTATAAAGGAAGTTTGAAACCGCCTTTCCTATCATCTAGACTAGAGAATTCGAACGGCACTTATCATGGCTGCCACTGAGGGACTTCCGGGTCATTTCACTCCGTTCGGAAGGTTCCTAAGCTAAATGGACTATTCGACTTCAGCCAAGGTCTTTGTTTACATTAGCAAGCATCGCTAACACTCAGAGCTAACCTGTACTGGAGAGAGTATGTGTAAAGAAGCAGGTTATAAAAAGGAACTCACCTTGTGGTAAACCCGAGAAAAACATTTGAGCTCCATACTGTTTCAAAAATAATCCTTAATGTGGTTTTGAACATGATATGTCGTTTCATCACTGCAGCGTTTAGAAAGTATCTGCCGGGTCCGCAAGAGCAGGCATAAGCTCCGCCCCCTCTTTTTAAATTGTTTTTAAAAACCTTTATACCCCGAATCAGCACTTTATTAACATAGCTGGAACGGTTACTTTTGTCACAGGAAGTGAAATAGAGGGATATGAGGCATGGCTAGAATTGGTGATCTGTTTCGTATTTTGAGCAAAACACTTCATAGACATGTTTTTTATATATTTTTATATATCTGAGACCTATGCTATTGCCTAAAAATAGCATGATAGGTGACCTCTAAAGATAAATCATGTTTAATACAACTTGGATATTATTTTCATAGATTTCGCCATCAGTTATGATAAGATTGTATTTACCGCATCATGGGGACAATGACAAAAACTGTGATGAATATTTCCAAAGTTAGCCAGTTATGTTTTAGTTTGCCGAACGTAAGATAGACATAGCATCAAAACAATGCTACTTGGTTATGTTCAGGAAAAGATCAGATTGTGATTTTAATAAGTACATTTGTCATGTAACTTCTCCTCTTCAATAATGGATATCCGCCTTAACAATCGGTGCAAAAACGGTGAGTTACAACATCAAAGCATTATATCTCCATTTTACATCACATCGTCTCCATTTGGGAAAAAATTACCAAACAGACAAGTTATATAATTCTCAACAGTGTCGTGGTGATTTAAGTCGCATTTCTTCCTTGAAATCCAAAGCCAAAATCAACATATATACCTTCTGTTTTTTATCTTGAAGCATTTCCATAGCATATCACAAGAATGTGGCTCCTGCACAAAAAAATATGTGGTTGAAATTTAATACACATGAAAAGAGGCTTTTAGCCTTTCAAAAAATGTCTAACATTTTCTCTTTCCTTTGCATTTCTTCTCTTCCTCTGCAAACGTTTTCATCTTATGGAGGTTTCACCACATTACTACAGGGACCTTAAACCGCAGGACCAAATCCTTGAGGTACACGGTACACAGGCTCTGTTCCCACAGACCTCAAAAACCCATATCAGCCCCATGTCTGCACATCCCTCCCTTACATCTCCCTCGCAGCCTGTAAATCACCAAAGCTCACTACCGGCCCCATTGAATAAATGTGCTGGAGTCGCTGACTAATTGATAGCGTTACAATCTGAACTGGTTCATCGTGCTGCCAAATTGAAAACATCAGGGGAGGAAGGCATGGGATGATGGTAGTAAAGACTGGGAGGAGGGAGACGGAGCACATGGGGATGTCGGGAGTAGACAGAGGGAGGGAGAGGAGGAGGTTAGGATGATAAAGAAAGAGGAGGAAGAGAGAGAGAAAATGAGGTAAATAGGATGCTGATAGGAGAAAGGGAGGGATGAATGCTGAGGGGGAAGTTCAAGGAGAAAACAGAGATAGAGTTAAATAGAGGGTTAGGCAAAGAGGAGGCGCAGTATCAGCAAGATAGAGCAGGAAATGGCATCTTAAAGTCGCATTCACGAGTACCTCACACGACAAACCACAGAACCACAGACTATTGAACTGTCTTTAAGTCTTCAAATCACCCACAGTCTAGTTTCAACATTAGTTGTCCTAATTTGTATATTTTTGACAATTGAATTAGTAGTTTTCATTTGTTGTCATTGAGTGGAAGTACAACACCAATTTGACATACAACCGCCAACCCTACTTGTGTTTTCTATCTATCCCCTGTAGGTATGTACTAAATCACTGTTTTGCCAATTTTAATATTGATGAGATTCCTAACATATGGAAATCTGCATATGTTCTTCCTTTACTGAAAGGAGGGGATCCCTCATCTGTTAATAATTATAGACCAATTTCAAAATTATGTGTTGTAGCGAAGGTCCTCGAAAAGCTTCTCAGTGAACAACTTAAATTATACTTGGACACAAAGGATATTTTGTCAGAACACCAATCCGGTTTTAGAAAACAACACAGCACAACAACTGCTGCTATTAAAGTGGTGAACAACATAATTGAGGCATTGGACTGTAAAAAGTATTGTGCAGCTCTATTTATTGATTTGTCAAAGGCATTTGACACAGTTGATCATATCATCCTGACGGAAAGACTTCACAGTATCGGCTTATCTAGGCATACTGTAGGTTGGTTTTTAAATTATTTATCAGCGAGAACCCAATGTGTCCAATTTTCTGGGTCCTTTTCTTCCTTCCTCCCGATAGCAAAGGGTGTGCCACAAGGTTCCATATTAGGACCCATTCTTTTTACCATATATGTAAATAATCTATGTAATAATTTAGCAAATGCTTATTACCATTTTTATGCAGATGACACTGTTATTTATTGTTCCTCCGCTTCTATAGAGCAAAGTCTAGATTTCCTCCAGTCTGCCTTTGATGTCATACAAACCCATTTATATCAACTAAAGTTGGTATTAAATGCTGAAAAATCCAAAGTAATGATATTTTCAAATGGCAAAAAGTTACCATCTATTCTACCCAATATTTGTACTGCACAAGGGACTGACATTGAGAGGGTCACTACTTACAAATATCTGGGATTTCTTATTGAACAGAACTTGTCTTTCAAGTTACACATGGGAAATATTGTTTCAAAGCTAAAAATAAAATTAGGTTTCTTTTACAGGAATAAATCCTGTTTCTCTTTTCAGACAAGGAAACATCTGATATCTGCAACGTTTTTACCTGTATTAGATTATGGTGACCTGCTATACATGAATGGCTCTGACCAATGCCTAAAGAGCTTGGATACTGTGTACCATTGTGCCTTACGATTTATCACTGGATGTGGATATCGAGTACACCATTGCACTTTATATGCTGCTGCTAATTGGCCATCTTTGTCTGCTCGCAGACTTTCCCATTGGTTGGGTTTTATTTATAAATCTCTGCTTGGGTTGGTTCCCTCCTACATTTGCACATATATGTGTCAAAGAGAAAGTCCATATGGCCTGCACTCCCAAGATTTTATTCAGATGCTGGTTCCTACAGTGAGAACAAAACTGGGAAAAACAGCTTTTAGATATGCTGCCCCCACAGCTTGGAACAATGTACAGAAGGAGCTGAAACTCTCAGATTTAGTCACTATGGGGGAATTCAGGTCCATTTTAAAGGACAGAGAACACGACACCATTGGTCGATGTGAGTGCTCGTATATCCTGAAATCGTTTTAAAATGTTGCCAGTTTTTGAATGATTTTAATAGTTTGTTTTACTTCGCATATTGACTGGCTAATGTGCCATTTTATTTGTGTTTTACAGCTGTATTTGTCTGCCTTTCATGTCTGTGTTTTATATGTTGTAACTTTGTACATGCTGCCCTTCTTGGCCAGGTCACTCTTGGAAAAGAGATTTTAATCTCAATGAGTTTTTTTACCTGGTTAAATAAAGGATATATATTGAAAACATGGACTTTGTATGGAGGGCAAAAGCAGAGAGAAAAACTTTCAAACTTAAAATGTAGGCATACTCTTAGATATAGACAGAGGAACAGAAAGAGATAGAGAGGCAGAAAGCTGGATGGTTAGGGGGGGGGGGGGGGGTGTCTTTGATCTCAGTGTCTGCCATGCTGTTTTCCTTCAAGGCTTCCTGGTAAGTTTCAGTGGACACCAGCGGGTCCACTCTCAGGGATCGGACGCTAATGGATCAGTTAAAGGGGCCTATGCTTTATGGCCGGGCTAAGTGTTATCATCTGGGGTTAAAGACACTGACCATGGAGCAAACCCCTTCCAGATAGCCGCTCCTCTGGGGGATTACAGTAGGCCCTTTGCCAAAGTAAGGAGGCAATTGAGGGAAAGTGGTGCTCATTCTTTGTTTTGTTTTGGTTCATTTATCTCACTTAAATCTCTTTCTTCTATCTCGCTTTTTTCTCCTTCTCTCTGTTTCTCTCTACTTTTCCCTTGTTCTCTCTACAGACATCAGGGAAGGCCTCTTTGTAGCTTCCCGAGCGCTGTTTGAAACCATTTGTCAGTTGTGCAAGACAGAAAGCTGACGATGGATTCCAGAGGTCGGGGTGACCCCTTTCATACAGCAGTTTATCCGTGGGACCTGTCAGGGCCGACTGCTTCAAATACGACGCAGGGCCCGTCAGATAAGGATCACAGAGACAGAGACATGCCTCCTAAAGTGATCGTTCCCCGTCTGTGTTTTTGTTTAATGAGTGGGCAGAGGGCTGGATTGACAGCACAGAGTCTCGCTGTAATTGAATGTGATAGATTCAGTCATTAAGTTAATTGGCAGCTGGTTTTGATCAAGACCTGTCACAGTCACTCAGAGATGTTATGGCATAATTTTTTGAGTCAATTGGGTAAGTGAATACCAGGTCTGTGAGAGCGCACCGGTCTCTTCAGTTGTGGCTTTTCATCACGTCATGTTAACAGCATGTGCAGGGCTAATGTGTCGCTATTGACGCAAAGGCAACATGGATCGCGGACGCAGAGGTTATTTACAGTGTCTATCAACTTATTGTGTTGTATCTTTATTCCACATAAGTTGCTCTTTGTCGAGTTTTGTTAATGTCATTCAACTTTCAGCATTCCCTTTAAAGTAAAAAGTGAATGCCACTCATTATTTTCAAGGTATATCTTTGAGACACATTAAAAAACAAAACTGTTGCTTTGATTTTCAAACTGTAAATCACACAAGTTGCTGTCTAAACCAGAAAAAGTCCTCAAACATCTTGGTCAGGTAGGAGAGGGGACCTCTCGTAAAATAGGCAATAACACGTGTTTCAAATTGGCCATTGGTTATAGATTGGTTTACAAGGCTGGCTGGTTATCGGCCCAGTGGCATTTCCCCGTGTTGATAAAGCACCAGGGACTCGTGGGTCAATTAGTTTGCCACAGCAGAAATTCCTGCAGACAGCCAATTAAAGCTCTTGGCCTGCAGTCATGAAGCCCTTCCTGTTGACGGCTCACGCAGTTATTCTGAGCCCCGGCAGCTCCTCACTCCTGCCGGTGTACATACGTATTCTACGTACAGTGCTGTAAAGAGAGCGCTTTAGGAGATCCCCATAGTTAGCTGAAATTACTTTGAAAAAAAGTCAAAGTATGTGCCGGTCATTCGGTGCAATGCAGTGATTGAGTTCCTAATTTTCTTGCTTTTAAGTCACAGGAATGCGTATGCAAAAACATAAACACAACGTATAAAGAAATAAACAAAATCAAAACGGGTAAAAACAAGTGCATCTGTTCAAAGGAGCAGTCAGAGCTCAGGGATGATTGGAGTGAGGGCCAATGTGGTGCGGAGAGTAGACAAAAGACGACGGGAGATGATTGCAGGGAATCAATTTTCCATTCTGCCTCAGAGCAAACCAAACCTTGAGGAGGATAAACCTTTATCTTTTAAAACAAAAGTGCTCCCTGTCACAAGCTTTTATTATGAGGGCTTTTGTTCACGAACGGGCTGCAAATGGTTGTTTTTCTGACGTGACGCAAACAGAGCATAACAGTAAACACTGATCCATTGTGGGATGTCAGCGGAGAGGATACTTTTGAAGAGCAGCAGCTGAGTCATAAGTGACGTGTGTATGTGTGTGTGTGTGTGTGTGTGTGTGTGTGTGTGTGTGTGTGTGTGTGTGTGTGTGTGTGTGTGTGTGTGTGTGTGTGTGTGTGTGTGTGTGTGTATGTGTGTGTGTGTGTGTGTGTGTGTGTGTGTGTGTGTGTGTGTGTGTGTGTGTGTGTGTGTGTGTGTGTGTATCATCTTTGTAAAGTCCCGCAAATAAAGACACATGCGTACATGTACACATTTAAAATTCTATGGCCACATTTTGTTAAAAATTTAAGAATCCTTTTCCCAATCATCCATTTTGCAAAAAGCATAAAACTTCAAAGATGATCCATATAATGTGATCAGATTCAGTCACACGCAGGATGGCTTCATGTCTGTCTGTGTGCCAGGGGCCTCAAACAAAACAGAGTTGGTTCCTGGGATCACTTCACTATCATCCTCGCGGCTACGACGACATGCACAACCACTTATAATCACTTATAACAACTCTATAGACACGCCGAGCGTCAGCTGATCCACGCCGACAGGCCCAAGCAGCGGCACCCCGGGAGAATCACCCTTTAAAGCTCAATTATCTCATGGAGCCAGTGTCGTTTCAAAAAGGCCAACAGTAGAAGATCTTGGCCCCTGATAAGGGACACATGGGTTCCATCACTCTTAATTGAAGCAACGTTTCCTTGAAAAGAAACAACCCTGGAGCAATATGACAAAACAAACAGATTTAAGGACATAACAACTGTATTTGTAATAGAAACTTTTTTCATGGTGCATGGAAATTGCTTTTTGTGGGGCATATTTCTTTTTGAAAAAGTCATAGTTCAGAACAGCATGGTGAATGTATTTTTCTTTCTTTTTAACGAACATCATTCTGTCTTGGAGAGGGCACCATGACGATAGGTTTCCAAACCTTCTCAAATGTGATTACTGGTCTGCAAAAACCTCAAACAATGCCGTGGAAAGCATGTCACTTAGCCAAAGTCCTTCTGGTTTGTTTCCTTCTCTTCTCTTTCTTTTCATCCTTATGATCTGAAGTTAAAAATAAAGACTTAAGTCATGTATTTTAACAGAAGACACGCAGAACAAATTTACAGTAAAAAAAAATTGCTGAGCTGCATAAGGAAAATGATAAATCTTGATTTGTGTATCATGCAAACAAAAAGCAGCCTCTCTGCTTTAATGTTGGGAAGAGTTGGTTAAATCCCTACAATAACATCTTCATTTATGTCTGCATGCATGTATAAAAGTTTCAATTCAACAGAAAGAAACTCAGAAAAAGAAGGCTTGTTGATGCGGTCAATCTCAGCTTTCGTATTCCAATGCACGCCCAAGTTTACTCCCAGGATCTGTAGGATGTATTTAGCATTTACAATTTCTCATTTACGGGGATATTATTACCTCTCTGGCACCGAGCCCCGTTTTCGGAATCCCTCCCTTTAATGTTAAATCATGTGGACATTAAAGTCTTTCCTTGACTTACAAGACATGACATCTCTGGAAACATACAACCAGGTCAAAGATGGAGCTCGTTAAAGGATTGCACACGACCACAAATTCACAGAGAGAAAAGGGGATAAAGAGAAAAAAATGTTTAGTTAACTCAGACTTCAGTCGTCGGGGAAGCGCGGCTTTGTAGCTGCTCGCTGGAGATGAGAGACAAAGACAGTTTTGTGCAAACTACTAAATATGGCTCCCCTGTCGTACTCATTTTAACTCGGGAAAATTGTGTTTGTTATCGACAATGGCTTTTAACAAGCGCCACAAGCAAGAAGGGGATATGACTATAAGGAGATAAAACCTCAGAATAACGTACACCGTACTTTTCTCCCTCTGATGTTAAATCAAGACCACGTTTTTAAAAAGGTCAGATATGATTAAAAGCTGCTGCGTGCAGCTATTTGATCACAAACTGTTTTTCCCTGTTCTCAGTGGCACCTAAGTGATGCAACATTGGCTCTTTTCTCAAATCATCCCTTCTTCATCATGACTTAGGTATTCATACTCTAAGCTTTAATCATCATTAAACAAATAATCTAAAACACACTCATTCTCCCAGTTGTTCTCACCTACAGAGTACAAAGAAATCTCCAATTGAGTTGTTTAGTCTTCACAGCGTCCATAGCCAACAGTCAGCCAGGCATACAGCTAACTATTTGTCTCATTAACTGCAGTTTGTATCCCATTAAACCAAGCCAGAAGGACACTTAATGCCCCCACAGACAAACAAATTACAGAGTTTATATTGCAATCTTTGATTAGACTTTACTAGCCGCTTTAGATTTGGAAAAGTTATTTTAAAGTCTTATTTTTCCGTAGAAATCCAACAGATGAAGCAATGCCTGCATGCGAGAGAAGTTTACACATCCCAAAACTGGTCGATAATCCCATTCACTTCATTCTGAGCACTTTTACCCCCCTCTTACTGCTAAATTGCCCAACATCATGTTGCAATTTAGGTTTTTTAATCACCGTTTTAGCAGTTACAGTGCGACTGTCCGATTTCCTGCAACAAAAGTGTGTAGCACCATTAGCGCGAGTAATTCCACACAGCAGGCCTCCAGTTGTGCATGTGATCAGACGAGAAGAAAACAACAAGCTTCACAATGGAAAACGTGAGCTAATGTCCTCGACCGTCCTACCTTGTTGTGGTTTTTCTCTGGGGCATTTACATTCTGTAGACATTATGGGGGAGAAATACCTGCAGCTGGGATACAATCCCTCGCCTCGGTTGTTTTGTGTGTTTGTGCTCAAGCTCACCCTGGTTTTCAGGTGTGTTTAAAGATATACCATCTCATATGCAATGCTGAAATGTGTGACTGTCCCACAAGATTTCCCTAAGTGGGTCTGGATGAGAGCTGGAAAGTTGTTGCAAGGTCAGCGGTGAGTCATGGAGCTGAAGGCAGACCACTGGGGAGTGTGGTGCAGCGCTGGGATACTTTGCTACTGTGTCATCGTTACATTAAGGGATGTCAAGGTCGGGCCTTTAAAGTGTTCCCACAAAGGATCCCCTCTTCTCCCCGCACCGGCCTGCACAAGTAATTTTGTGGACAACCACGCACCTACGAAAAGTGTATTTTCACATAAACCCAGGACCATATGCTTGACAACACAGAGGCTAACCTCCGCGTTTTGGCTTAAGCCGCCTTTCAGTCCAACAAGTCAAACAAGCAAAGCCACGCAGCGGGTGAGATATTGAAATTCTTGCACTTATACTGTACAGTGAAAAGCAAAACAGAGAGAATTCTTATCCTGTTTTAAACTTTGTCTTATATAAACGTAGCCAGGGCTGTGGTGATATCTGATAAAATAGATCAAAATTACATTATTGGCTTTTATAGCCCACTGAAAACATAGCCCTAAGGTATGCTATTTGGCACAGAGCAGCTCGTAATATGTCTAAGAATTGTTACCATCTGGCTTGACTGCAGGGAATGCTTCTCTCCTAAAAACCTCAAAGTCAAAATGATACAAGTAAAAAGCAGTATTCATAACCAGGTTGGCTTTTTATGGATGCCTGTCCACATCAATTTGGCTCCACAGAGTCTTGAAGATAACCCGCGCTATTTAGAAGCAATCATTTTCTTCCTTCTAAAACGTTTAATTCACTATTTCTCTAACGCCACGGCATCTGAGTACAGTATTATTTTTAAAGCCGGATGTTTTCTGCCTTTGACAAAAACAGCAATGTTCATACAGTACAGCATGCCGTAGTGACAAGGAAGAAAGAACAGCATCAGTATTTGGTTTGCCGGTTAGTTTCATCAATACAACCCCAAAACATAACTAGAATATGCAACCTCTCTGTCTGGACAAAAATATGTTATCCCCCGACATTTTAACCCCTTTTTTCTGAGCTACACCCTTCTAATCGCACTCCTGTACACAGTTTCAGCCCCCATTACCTTATTATGAGATTACAATGTCAATGTGCTCAGAATTGTGACAATTACAGTAAGTGGTGGAGTAATTTTGAGCATTAAATGGGGTCTTTGTGTGCTATTTTGCTGTATATTTCCGCGGCCTGTCATAGGTTGAAAGAAGGCATTCAGGCGTATAGTCTAATACTTTCTCAAATGTTCTATACAGTGGGCAGGTATACAGATACATGTGTATATGGGAGCATTATGGTAATATAAATGCAGAGTTACATACTCACAACATTTGCAACACATTTAGAGTCACACTGACAAGCTTGTGTGTGTGTGTGTGTGTGTGTGTGTGTGTGTGTGTGTGTGTGTGTGTGTGTGTGTGTGTGTGTGTGTGTGTGTGTGTGTGTGTGTGTGTGTGTGTGTGTGTGTGTGTGTGTGTGTGTGTGTGTGTGTGTGTGTGTGTGTGTGTGTGTGTGTGTGTGTGTGTGTGTGTGTGTGTGTGTGTGTGTGTGTGTGTGTGTGTGTGTGTGTGTGTGTGTGTGTGTGTGTGTGTGTGTGTGTGTGTGTGTGTGTGTGTGTGTGTGTGTGTGTGAGCACTGAGGCCTGTGGCATATGAAACATGAGTCCCTGTTTAGCAGTGTGAACCGTGGGGGAGAGAGGAGGGCGGGAGGCTGTTTTCTCAATGCCTCCTTGACCTGTCACTATTGATGATGTGTGTATGTGCGTGGATCTGTATGTGTGTGTGTGTGTGTGTGTGTGTGTGTGTGTGTGTGTGTGTGTGTGTGTGTGTGTGTGTGTGTGTGTGTGTGTGTGTGTGTGTGTGTGTGTGTGTGTGTGTGTGTGTGTGTGTGTGTGTGTGTGTGTGTGTGTGTGTGTGTGTGTGTGTGTGTGTGTGTGCATGTGAGTGTGTGAGAATCCAGCAGACATCTACAGGGGGACAGCGAACCCCTCACCCTCCTCCCCTGCTGCCGATATCCTCTCATGCCACCACCACCCCCCCTCCCTCCCTTCCCACCTCTCTGCCTCCTCTCCTCCCCTCTCCTGGCGCCCCGGTATGAGAGAGAAAGCTGTTGTTAATAAAAAGTTTTCAAAGAATGGGATGAAAAGGGAGGTGAAATTGAGCGGCCCTGGCCGTATTATTTCTTCTCCGTATGGGAGCTGGCCTCTCGCGGTCTCTCCGACGCTCTCGGACCGGGAGGGGGTCGCTGGCTCAGTGACCATTACTGCCCCGGGGCCAAAGCAAATGATTTGCCTCTCTGAGGCTTCAAAGGGGAGCAATTACACTTAAGTAACCAAATGAAAAGATAGCCCAGCTTGGCAGCAGTTTGGGGGAAACAGTGGAGGCCTTTGAGGGAAGAGGCACCACACCTCAGGAGTAATATGTAACAGCTCGCATCACAGAGAGAGAAAAAAGAAGAGGAAGAAAATAAACAACAGAATATTCTGCCACTGAAATGAAAAGAAAAAAGGTGCTGAAACCTGCCCAAACCAAAACAACAACATCATTTAGAGCGGTTAACCAATCCAGCTGATCTTTTAGAGTAATTGTGGCCATAGAGAAACACAAACCCGACCGCTGGCCACTTTGGCATAGCTTATCACATAAACACACACTGCATGCAACATTACATCATGGCAAATTTGAGAGAAATTAGATATGAAATCTGTTTTGTTTTTAATTCTTCTTCAAATGTGCTCCACATTATTGTCACTGCTATGTGTTTATGGTCGATTGCTTGAGAACAAGGTTCAATCTCTGTGCCACAGACAGAAACACAGTGCATTCCTTCAATGCTGTGTTTGTTTGTTTACTTGTTGATATAAATATGTCTGTGTACACACACTTCCAAAAGACATGAACATCTTGCATCCCATCGAGCTTGAGAGGACGATGCTAAAACAAGCGTGCGTGACACAATGAATAACATTAATTGCGATCTTAAGAGGCATGAGTTGCGTTTCTGTGAGTGGCATACATAAAGTCAACCTCTCCCCGCTGATAAAAGACTTGAAAAAGGCCCTATTGACTGAAGTGGAGACTGTGAGTTTGGCAGGGGAGCTCACCTGTGGAGAGGAGTCTATAGCTGCATAGAAGGCCCAACAGCTGCCAGGGTTGTAAGTCTAGGCACCTAGCAGAGCCGCAGAATGGGAAATGCAAGGGACTCTTTCAATGCACTGCCACTTAGTAACAGAAGGCATGTGCCAAACTTGCAGAATGAGAATAAAAACTCCCCCTTTGGAGTTCACTAAATATCAGCAGCGACTCTCTTTTTATCCCCACCCCTCCTCTCCCCCTCCTCTCTTTCTCTTTCTCTTTGCTCCCTCTCCTTTAGTCTATTATAATTCCTCCATAAAAGAACAATGGTTGACTGAAAGACCCCCAAACCACAGAGATATACCAACAATCGGCAGGGTGAAGGAAAAGGGGGGGGGTCTCAGCTGAAGTGTGGAAGCCATCAATTACTGAGGGCCTAAAGTTAACATCCCAGCAGGATATGAGCATTAGAATGCAGATATGGGCAGGCCATGGCAGCAGATGCCTAGCGGAGCGGTCAAAAGAGCACGCCGAGCTCATGAGAGGACATATGCAATGTGGGAGACTCTCGCCTCCCACTTTGGAATCCAAAGAAGAATAGAAAATTAAATTGAATGATGATTGTTGTAGCAGTTCAAAAGAGCCCATTGTGCGGAACAAACTGGAATTATGGGTTTGAAATGGTACAAACAACGGACATTGCACATAATGAAAGCCAATACACATGGCTGTGGTGCAGCCTCAATAAATCTCACACATCAGCAGTGAGATCGCCTTGGATCTGGGGTTTGCCGCTCCAACAAGTGGCCCTATGGTCTCCAGTCGGGTCTCAAACGCACCGTGATTCCTCCACACACTGTCCTAACAGGATTTTCCCCTCTCACCACATCTCTCTATTCTGACCGCTCAGCAAGAATCAGCCCTCTGGGCTTCCTCGCACAGCTAATTTACACTAGCCTGCAGGCTACCTTCACAGTGAGAACAGTGCAATTGTATTTTCAGGCTCATTAAGCAATAGCACAAAAAAGGGGGAGCTCTTACCCCCCATCTACTTTCCCGTTCACGCTCTGTTCAGCGGGAGAGAAAGGGGGAGTACAGAAGAGATAAAAGGTGGGATAAAGAAATGTGGCTAAATTATAGTTGTGAGGCTTTATCAGGTTGTTTGTGTTTACATCATCAGTTAGTTTGGGAGCTGGGTTGAGGAGGAGGTGGAGGAGGAAGAAGAAGAAGAAGAGAGCCGGCACAGTTGCTACTCTCGATCTTCTGAGAACCAATCCGGCTGCTCGGGAGCAGCCCTATTCAGGATCAACCCATGCTTGTTTATTTGAAAGAGACCCCGCTTTTTAAACTTCCCACCCTCTCCATTGTTCCACTTCTCATGGGGAGGACTTTGAAATTGTAATCTCAGGATATTCAAACACACACATTTGTTCTGACCTTTGGTGACTGCAATAACATTATTACTATAAGACAGGCATTGCCAATTTGGATCAGCGCTGCATTCAACCACTTTGATTTCAACGCGTTGTAGACATATAAAGTATTTCTATGGTGAGTTAGATTAAGAAATTAGGGGTGATTCTTGTTAGTCATTAAAACTATATAAAATTAAGTTATGGCCTAAGCTGATTAAAATGTATCGTTGAGTTAAAAAAAATTAAGGAGACCTAAAGTCTTTTAAAATGTGAAGAAACATCAATTTAGACACTAAAAAAAGTGTATCCGGTTACCATTACAGAGATTTTCACCATTACATTTAATTAAACAATTATATATAAGGCCTGTTAACTGAAAATAAACCCCTTCATCCTTCTCATTTTCTTCATTTACATTTTTTTGTTTTAACATTTAACCTCATGGAAAGAAACATTTTCTATTTTATTCATAAATATATATTGTGTAATCGCCTTGTGAAAAGTGCAGTTTCTCCCTTTATTGTTTGTGATTATTTATTTTTTTAGAAAGATCTGTAAATGAATATAAAAAAATAGAACATAACATTTTCCTCAACCAAATCTAAACAACAGCTATTGACTTATATATGAGGTGCAAAATAAAAATATGTTCTATTATATATACCAAATTGGTGTAATTTATACAATAGTTACTGGTTTTGACCTCAAGTGGATTTGAAGCCAGCAGTGAAAGAGAAAAGTGATGCTGCTGCCTTGGCTTTTTTTTTTTTTTTTTTTTTTTAAATGTACTGCATCACAACATTGGCTGCTAAGAGCATATGAGATTGTGGTGAAATTCTTGGGTTGTGAATGAGACCACAGAGCTGCCACACAAAGTTCCTCGTCCCAAGTGCTCAACCTAACTCGCCCACTCGCATTGTCTCTAGACTTTCCTCAAGAATGTGGATTTCTATGGCCGACGGCAAGCCAGACAAAATTGCCAATTGCATTGTCACCTCTTGTGGTTTTTCTCCTCAACAATCTCTATTGGCAGCAGAGTTCAGGATCTGCTTTTAAAGATGCTCGAGTGGGAAACAGTGTTCAAGATGGTATCTAAAGAAGTAGTCAGTTTATGAGAAAACATCAATTTCAGCCTGAGTTGAAAATGCATTTTCCACCACCACCACAGTGGAAAGAAATAAACTCTGTTGTGTTTAGGTTTGAGTTAAAAAAAAACAGCAGCTATAACACCGCAGGACACTCCATCTCCTGTTTGCTTTTTTACAGTCCAAAAAACGAAGCCATGATGAAGATAGCTTGCATCCTTCGCTACAGTGCAGCAAAACTAGTTCCCTCATTACCCTGCATTCAAACACGGGGCACTCTGATGCCACAAGAGGAAGTGGCTTTGGCAGAAAATGTCAAACCAGCGTTTAAGTGCAGGGATGAAGCGGCTCTGAAGTGGATTGGATCAACTTGTTAAGTCAAATGAAAGGTCAAGATATTTTTCCACAGCACTGAGCAACCCTCAGAGCAGCTATTTAAGCTGCTGTTAAATGGAGAGCGCCATGCTGGTTACCGTATGTAAGGAAGGCACACGTGTCGACAGAGGCAGGAAATTAAACCAATACACAGAAAGATAAATAGTCACCTCTTGTTTTCACGCATAAATTAAGACTACACTTCCCCACAGAGGTGTTCCTGTTCTTACAGACAAGGGAGAACAATGTGAGAGTGACGTGTCAGGGTGACGCTCAGTTGTCCCGCTGCTACACCGCGCTGTCATGTCAGCAAAATGTCCATCTCGTGGAGGCCTTTAGCTACAGGTCTTTGTGCCACTGTCGACACATCTCACAGGGATTGGGTTCCACAGCTCGCTCAATCCTCTAAATGATCTGTTTGTTTGTCAGAGAGCCTCACTACAGCAGGGAATTCACACATTGTTGATGGAGGACAGACACAAGCTCACCTGGACTCCCACAAAGTCTGACTTCATCAGCTGTTGCACCTCAAGTCCTCACTGGATCATCTTTTTGGAGAAAAACAAATGCGAGAATTACGTTATAATCTTGTTGAATTGTTTCCTCACATAACTTATCATTCAGCCAATTGGCCCTTGCTCTTTACGAGCTGGCTATGTGGTTCCATCTAAGCATCGAGCATTTCATACACGTACAAAAGTTTTCTTTTCCAGTGCCAGCCAAGGGGAAAGTGCTTCCCATCGAGCTTGCACCGACCTTCAGGGACAGATCTGCTTTCAAACTCACTAACACCTTTTGACACAGTTCACTCGCCTGCATGCTGTTACAGAAATGTCTTTTGAGGTAGGGGAGAGGGGCTCCGAAGCTAAATACACTGGAGCAAACACCAGGGGAGGAGAGGTAACTATACTCCATGTGTAGATTTATCTCTGGGTGAAACTGTATCGGATGAATCTCTGTTTGAGTCTGTGTGCTCCACGGGACAACTCTCATCCCCTTCTTTCACAACACTACGGAGGTGAGATAGAGAGAATCGTCACGTTTGCTGGGATTTAAACCCAAACCAGCTGGGTTATGAGAGGCCCCGGTGAGTGAGGAGACAGAGGGCCGGCTTTGTCGGAAAGAAAACGAAGGAGCGCACTCAACATCAGGATTTACTCAAGTTGAATCATCAACCAGTCGTGGCTCTTACCTGACGATGGCTCAACTGTTCTTTGCACTTGAAGGCTCAAGACGCCGACCATTAGTTCTCTCAATAAAACGTGTTGTCTATCAAACAATCTTGTTTTATATTTATTTGAGAAACAGCAGCTAATTTTCGTAGTTAAAGTTGTATGAGGGGAACCTTTTTTCTTTTGATGTATGTATGTTTTTGACATATCACAAACACTTTTCAAGTCAAAGTCTAGATGAGGATGTAGTTGATGGCATTAACAAACATGGGAACACTGGTATTCTTGTCTGTGTGAGGCAACAAAGTTAACACTGACTTATTTTAACTTGCATATAAGTAACACCATTTAAATAGAAAATATATTTTACTAATCGTACCCAATTCGTTTTGTTGCTGTTTGTTTTGTTTTAATTTACAATCTTAACCACATGTTTAAAACTGTGACTGCCATCTGGGAGAAAACATGTTTCCCTCTAACTGTTATTGGGAATGCAGTTTAATTGTACAACAATGTCATTTTCGATGAGAGAGTTGGGAAAGGCAACTGATTGTGGTTTCTACACAGGAAAATCTAATAAAATAACAATTCATTGTTTCATCCAACTAAGCAATTAACCATTACAAGGACTATACTAATGAATGAAAGTTCTCAGATTAACCACTGGCGCAGATCAATCCATCATCTCATTTAGCCTCTATAATCGTATATTTGATAGTGTTGATGAGAGTGGAGCTCTTGTGAGGTCTCATGTTGGGACTGATGATGTCCAGGAGGCCACAGTGTGCTGCTGACACATTTAATGTGATATCAGCTTGGACCTTTGTTGAAAGGGGATTAATAGATGATGGACATCACAAAGTACACGGAGCTTTATGTCCCAAGTTGCAAAACAAGGATCATATTGAGGAGACATAATCATTATTTATGGCACAAGAAAGAACTAACTAGAAAACTAAACACATCCACTTTACGATACCTTACAAGCTGACTTTAGTCCATTTGAATCTGAATTGATCCCCCTATCAAATTGAATCCATCCATCTGAACCTTTTATAGCTCCACATTAACTAACTATAGCAGTGTAAATACTGGAAATGTGTCAATAAGTTGTATTTGTCACATTAATTCATTCAAGGTACAACTCCTTGTTCATGCAATTTTTTTTCAATAATTGTATGGGACTATTCAGCAAAATGACTTTTGTTTCTTTATATATTTTAAGTTCATTTTGCTGATTAACTTATACTTTCAAGTGAAGTTTTGAATGACTTATATACTTACGTATTTGTACCTAAACGTGAGCAAAAGAAAATGAGTACTGACATAACTGACTTATTATCACCAGTACTTATCAGGAAAGTGACCTATTACTCAAGCAGATATTATCCTGCAAATACTTTTGGCTGAGCACAACAATGGCAAATTAAATAGTTTTCTTAACAATTCACTCGGTTAAATATCTTTCAAGACAGTAGGCCTACAAAATGTATTTGTAACCTGTTCTGAAGTCCAAGGAGGTGAAGTGAGATGATTTTGCATCACTGCTGTGAACATTTCACTAAACTTGTCAAACTGAATTAAATCCCACCTTCAACAGTTTCGGACTAGACGTGAAACAGTTAACTGTCAGCGCCTGCTTCCTCCCAGCAGCTCCATGCAGTGGACTATGAAATATTTGGAGGACAATTGGTTAAGTGGAGTTAACCGTTGCCTTTTCTCCCCGAGGTATCTTCCTTTTTGATCCTGCCGAGCCTGGCGCCTTGCAAAACACAACTTGTCTGGCTTATTAAATAGTATGACCTGCAGAAAGAAAACGCCTGTTGCTTCTCAACTGAGGCCATTGTGCAGCGAGAAGAGCTCATGACAGGCCTTCAATTGCTGTAATGCTGTGTGACCAACAGTCACCTAATCAATTTAGATCGTGGGTTTGCACCTTTTCTTTCTTGATTTGATTATCTGATAAATTGTTTACTCGTTTTTTTCCCCAGTCTTTTTAATGTTTTACGTAGCTTATTTGATTAGTAATTATGTGTGATTTTATTTGATCTCTTAATGTTTTTATTTGTTCCTTCTCCTTTGATACAACTATCACTTTGATATTGACATGTGACTCTTTGGTTCCTGCTCAGCTTTACAGTAGTGGAATAATTCAAAGAATAGCAGCGATGGTGTGCCGGGCTAATGGATGTAAATGGTCAAGAGAGTCCTCCCCACTGGTTAATTGCGCTAAAATTGGTCTAAGCTACTTTGTGAGGGCCATCAATAGCCGCGCGCCGCATGGGGTCTGTATGATTAACTTCTCCTTCCTTTCAAAGGCCTCTTGATGTTCCCTTGGAAGGCAGCTAGCCAATCAAAGCCGCACTCCAATACGTCACAAGGCCAAATGAACTAGCTGATTGGTGGGAGTGGAAAGGGGGAACAGCCCCTGTCGTTTTATAGACGACTCCGTACAGCGCGTATAAGCTACTGGGCACCGCTGTCAGCGCGGAGACGCATATTGGACACTGTACACTCGTCGACTCCATTTCTCTGAACGGGCCACACGGAGGTGCATGGCCCCATCCCCTTCTGTCACGATGAATCCTGTGCAGGGGTCGCCGTCCCAGGACGCCAAACAGCTTCATCAGAAAGAGGAGACGGATACGGAGGGCGAGGACAACCAGCCCAAAGACATGACCACTGAGAAAGGATACAAACCTCAGCGGACCAGCCTCCCGTTTAGCGTAGAGTCGCTGATTTCCAAGAAGACCACCTGTCGGACTTCTTATCCCCTCTCAGACTTAGCTCAGGCCCTGCCGAAGCCCTTGGTTGGGCAAGGCGTGCAGTTCTCTCCAAGGACTCTTTACGCGGAAAGCAAGGTTTCCGCGAAGGGCTCACCGGGTGTTTCCAGCAATTCCAGTGAGGACAGTCCGCAGTTTTGTGAGAAAGAGCAGAGCACTTGGTACCAGACGTCCTCCTTTTCTACTCCGCCTCGTAAGTCCGTCCCTCTGCTGCTTTGAGAAATGCAAGGTTACTTTTCCCACAATCCCATGTTATACAGTCGATAATAAAGGCTGCCGAGAAAAGGCTTTATTAGACAACAGATACACAAAATGATTTGTTGCACCAGTCCTATTAGCTTTGCCCCATAGCTCTAAAGACCCTGCGTATATGTCTTTATTCTTTCTTGCATTATGTGTTTTACAAAATGCCGATACATTATGGTAGTGTTGCCACTGAGCATGTGAAGCAATTTGGTTTGTTGGGTTATTTTTGCAAGCATCTTTATATGATATACCCACAAATGCAGGTGGTATATGCAAGCACATAATAATAACTTCAAGATGCTTCAGCGTTATAAAGAATGCCAGCATAACTGAACATCATCAACAATATATGTAATAGTAGCCTACTTATGGAAGTGTGTCTATTCTATCGTGTGTTTGCATTTGATATTGAATCTTTGCCTGTTCACTTGCTGTCTTTATCAACATACGCTTCAATGTAATCTCACCACAGCGATTTCTTTGTCATTTTCCAACAGGGAGCACAAGTCCACCTCAGTGTCCTTTAAGGAAACACAAAAACAACAGGAAACCTCGCACTCCCTTCACTACCTCCCAGCTGCTGGCGCTGGAGCGCAAGTTTCGCCAGAAGCAGTACCTCTCCATCGCCGAGAGAGCCGAGTTCTCCAACTCTCTCAACCTGACGGAGACTCAGGTCAAAATTTGGTTTCAGAACAGGAGGGCCAAAGCCAAGAGACTGCAGGAGGCCGAGCTGGAAAAGTATAAACTGGCCTCCAAGCCCATGCTGCCCGCCTTCGCGCTGCCTCTCCCCCTCGGAGCGCACATGGGCTCTCCAACGTGGTGTCCGTCAAACGCCTTCGCGAGGCCCAGCATGCCGATCCCAGGACTGTTCGGCGGACCCGTCACTTATGGGATGTACTATTTATCTTAGTAGTACTGTCTGTTTATGTTTTAAAAAGTGAACGTTTCTTCTTTCAATACACTTATGAACAAGGATGATGCGTTTTCTACACCTCGGACTATTTTTATAGGGGTTCAGAGAAATGTTCTAACCTCCAGAATTTAAAAAATATGATGTGGGTCACATTTAGCTATTTAATAGTGTGCGTAATTGGACTGAGTGAGTTTAGTTGTGCGCATTTTAAGGCCAGTTCTGTGGATTGTGGAGGCCTACATTACTGAGGCAGGACTCCAAAAGTAAATGTCAGGTTTTTAAACGACATGCCTTAAATATCTCTTTCCAGTCCACAGTAGTTTGTAAAAGTGTGTCCAGAAGCAAGTCTGCTGAGGCGGAGGTTTAAAAGCAAAAGAAAAGTACTTAAACAGAGTCAGTGCCTTAAGTGTATCACTTGAAGTATTACTTATCAATCAGGATTGACATTTCTGGTACAACTGCAGGTTCCCAGAGTTGCTGTTTGAATGTTTGTGTCACCATTTCTACGTCTTTTTCAAAACATGGAGCAAAATTATATTTTAGGAAAACAATGTGTATTAGATATTTTTTTATTATCACAACGTGGCCTTTATGGGAGTGATGATAGATTTTATTCGAGGTGTTTTGCTGTAAATGTAAATACAATGTGTAGAGTTCATAACGCCTTGCTGCCTCGCTTGAAGAGCAGCAGGAAATGTGGTATTTATTGATAATCTTTGTATCTGTACTGTGTACATACATCCTTCTATCTAAGTGTTCAGTAACTTGTAAAGGCTGATTTTTAGTAAATAAACATTATACAAGATCTGAAAGTGCTGACTCATTTAAAAAAAAAAAACCCGCGTTCGCTATTTTGTTGAATTAGTGGAGCAGGAGTTGCGCTTATTCAACACATTTCAACAGACTTCATTAATATAATGTTTATTTATGTATTTCTAGTGAAAGCACTGCCAAACCGCAATAAATGAAGCATTGCCTGCCCACTTGCCTAATTGTTTTATAATGGAACCTTAAAATGGCCCAATAATTACAACTGTGATTTTTCCAATATCGTCCCATTTACCTTACACAACTACGTCAAACGAGCGAAGACACTATTCATAAAACATTTTGCAAACACTTTTGTGGATATGCTAACATCAGCCTTTAGTTGAGTAAAACCTTTTTTAACACAACAATTTTAACACAACTGTCTTCTTTTCCACTTTTTATCAAAACATTTGTAATGGCAAATACTTTTTAATTTAACATATATTGTCAATTCATTGTGATTTCCAAAAAAAGGGAGTTGGAGTTGGAAGGCTGTTCACACAAACCTCCTGCCCAATAAAACAACGTTAGGAGTTGGTAAAATGTGGTGGGCCTTGTGCGGTTGATGCGCACCTAAAGAGACCGATATTCACCTGCAAATAATGCTTCCAGCTAAAATAAATCCAGAAATATGGCTAAATGGGCACAAATTATCAGTTTGATGACATTTGGACAAAATATAGGCCTATCGTATATTTGTATATGTATATTTGTGCGATAATTTATTTCATTGTGCCCGTTGTTTTGATCCCTGCAACACACAGAGGTAATCATTTATATTTGTAATCTGTAGCCTACCCTGTTAATTGCAAGTATACGTATACCTTTAATTAAGAAGAAAAACTACTTCCCTTATTCTTAGTTTTATGTTATTAGGTTATAGTTGCCCTACACAAAATGATAGCCATATGTCTGGTTTATGGCTCAACAGTAACAAGAGTAATACAACTTGCAGTTTAATATATTTATTTTCACTCCAAAGCACCATAGTTGTAAATATACAGTTTATCCTTAATGTCAGGGATGTAAAGTCACTGAGTAGATACGCAGGTACTCTAGTTAAGTAGAATTTGTTCAGGTAATTGAACTCGATAGCCTATTTCACTTTTTTGAACACATTTCAGAAGTAAATATGGTATTTTCCCTCCACTACATTTATTCAAAAATGTTGTTACTTTGCAGATTTGGATAAATGATGTGAAATAGAATCAACACTTAGGCCTAAATCAGACGTTGGTTACATCTGGAGTAAATTCACAATTTACACTGCGATTAATATACAAAGTCATTAAAACTAGCTGCACCTTTACCAGCTTCATAGCATTCATATGTTTTTGTTTTTATCAAAATATATTATGTATTATTGGGAAATGGGCCATTCTGCAAAACGAGTAGATTTACTTTTGGTAGCCTACTTTAATATATTCAGATGCTATACTTTTCTACTTTGCCTTGAGTAACATTTTGATTGCAGGACTTTGACTTGTAACATAGTATTTTTACAATGTGTTACTTGTACTTTTATTTAAGTACAATATGTTAGTATATTTTCCACCTTTGCCAAATGTACAGTCAGAGACAGACGTATGAGCTTTTCCGACGGACAAATTAAGGCAGTGTAACTCTCGGTAGCTGCCCAGCCCGTCCAGCAGAGGGCGGTGGCGGCCATGTTGCTGACCCTCCACTGATAAATAAAACCACTTCCGCTGCTCCACTACGTCACTACCCTTTCAGCAGCGAGGTGAGTACATCCGAGCAGCGATCTCCTAAACGAAATCTAAAGAAAGTCTGTTTAAATAGTTATTTGTGCAACTTATACACGTGTCTTTGTGCATGATTTTCAACAGTACACGTATATTTTCCTGGGTGTTTTGTGAAAAACCCTGTGTAATAGAGAGACTTGACTGACCTTCACTAGCAAGCTAACAGAGCTAGCAGGAGTCTTTAATATAATGTCAAGGGCCTGGTGTCATTGAATGCCTATGGTCAAACATGTGTTTTCACCATGTCAACTTCTCCATTAGTTATTAAAAAACATTCCTTACAATGTAGCATAGTCTTTTTTCGAAACGTCACTTTCGAAAATGCATTTATACCTGACGCTAACGCAACTTGTCTTTAACAGAAACTGCTATGTGTTTATAACATCACAATGCGCCTTAAATTGCAAACACAACAAGTATGTTTCCCTGTCCAGGCTGCAACAATAATGCACTAATTAATCAATTATTTTTCATCTATATATAGGCTACATATAACCTTTGTGTCAGCAGCAGGTAAATGTCTTCCCATGTATGTCAACCGTAGTATAGCTAACGTAGACGATCACTACATAGTGGCAATTCAGAAGCACTCTTGTCATTATTAAACCTGCTACACATTCTTTACACACAGCCCTGCAATACATCCTACTGTCATTAAGGGTAACATGTTCAGAAACCACTTGAAATCCATATTTCGTTTTTTTTTTAAATATTAATTTTTTTACCCTCACTGATATAAACGGGGTAAAATATTCGCCAGCGATTACAACTTGCAAAATGATCATACACTTTATCAACACCTACCTAAAACACAAGTATTACGTTTCACTTTTGACCTTGTTAGCAGACAAAAGTTCATTCAAAAACTAAGTAAGGGACCTTGAGTTAAGTTTTTTTTTCTCCTGTCAAACTCCCAAATAGCTTCAAGACACATTGAATATCAACATGTATGCAGCTGGGATTTATTGCAGTACTGTACTATAGTATTAGTATTAGCTAGATGTACTTCATTAACTGGCAACTCAGTCTGTGTATATAACAAGAACATAGATTTTTCCGTTGTAGCCTGGTTTATTTTCATGTTTTTTATGGGTTTGATTTGACGAACAAGATTTCCTTCTCCCTTTCAGACATACATAATGGCAGGCCGCCGTGTAGCCGTGAAGGCCATTGACTGGTTGGCGTTTGCCGAGAGGGTCCCACCCAACCAGAAGAGCATGTTCAATGCTCTGAAGACTCGCAGTGATGCCATCGCTGCCAAGTTAGTTTAACACAAACAACAGGCTTAGAATGCTATGCCAAGTCAGCTTGAATCAATTTAGGTCTTATAGTGTTGAACTGTACTTTAGAGAAGTAAACTGTGAAAATGTGGTTTGATGGAGCATAGACAAAATAAATTAAATTGTGCGCTGGGGAAACAAGAAAGTTACATGTGTGAACAGGTGGAGGTGGCGCTTCCTGAGACCACCAATGCTTTGCAAACTATTATGTTTACTTGTGGAAATTAAGTGAGTTATAATTCAAACTCTGACTTGTTTTTAAGGACATTTTGGCCATTTGTTTAAGCAACGCAGCGCAAGTAGGACATGAGCGTGTGTACGTGCACATCAATCATATTGTATTAATAAAGCCCAATGACACTTGTCTAAGGGGGCTTTACAGTGTGTACAAGGAATAGACTCCAGCTGAACTCTTTTTTGGGGGGGGATCCAAGATGTGGACAAAAACAGTTTATTACGTGTATTTGTCATTTTATTATTTTGCTTCTTATATGCATTTTATTGGGTTTCTTATTAGCAATTGATGCAATGGGTTATTAAGTTGTCTCTGCACAGTTATTGTCTTACTCACCTTTTTGATCAACTAGGGAACACATTTGCTTATTCTTAACTGTTAAAAACTCATTTGAATCTTTGATGTCCTCTTGAGTTTGTTTACTGTCCCTATATTGTCTGTTAAACTCCCATTGTCTCTTTGAACCAGACTGAGCTCCCTGCCAGAGACTGCTGCAGCCATTGACTGGAGTTTCTACCGGACCACGGTGGCCAAAGCTGGGATGGTTGATGATTTTGAGAAAAAGGTGAGCTTTACTTGACTGCAGTATTTAACTGATCATGAGCATAATGCAGTCGTTCAATGAAATGTGGGTGTAAGTAAAATCCCACATCTGACACTGGTAGTTGGCTTTACTGAGACCTTTCTACATAATGTAAAACACAATACAGGACCCAAATAAATGGTGAATTCAAAGGATTCTCTAAAGGCAGTAGAATCTGACAAATCTTGGTTTGTCACTGAAGCTTTGTCTTGAAATAACTTATTTTTCTCCTGTAGATTTAATGACTTACAGTGCTATTTGAATAATTGCAGTTTTATGCGTTCCAGTGCTAAATGCAAAATGCTCTTTCGGGGGTAGACATTAAGGGTAATTGTATTATCACTGGCCCTCCGGGCCGGTGGCATTGTATTATCACTGGCCCCACCATTGTAACCACTGGCCCGGAGCATTCGTCCAAAAAAAATCAACTAATAATGAAGAAAATGAACACATTTGTTGCAATAGTAATTTATGCACTAACTACATTACTACTTGTAGGCCTACTACAACATTTGAACAATCAGTTCTTCCTAATTTTCCTCAATTGTTCATATTTGGTTTATTAAAATAATGATATTGTGGTCATTGTTAAAAAATGTCTGCTATTATTATGAGTATTATTATTTGTATAATGCACTTTCTGACTTCCTGTCATTAGGAGTTAGACATGTAATGGCCATGTAATTGATTTGATTAGAACCTTCATTATCCTAAACTGCTGGGACATTTCCCTATAGCCAATACCTTTATATTGTCTACTCTTCACTTACTGTCAGCATAGGTCGGCATTGATGTACAGAGCCGACAAAAGACCTTGTTTATATTGGCATCATATTGAGAGGTGCAGCCAGTGACGGGTCCTAAAACCAGGAAGTAAGCTGCTGGTTCCCTCCACAAAAAGCAATGGAATTTCTCCACAGGGTTTTGGAAAATAGCTGGAAATAAGGTCTGTGGAAAACAAACCTTTTTGATAAATGCACGTTTTGTTCAGCCGGATAATCTCCACATGTCTACCCTACTTTTATAATTTTCGAATCATAAATCTAATCGATAGATTATAAAAGGGTTTTCGGACGCGTCACTGCACCACTAGAAGCCAACTCCATCGATCAAGCTGGCTGAAACGTTCTCTCCCTCTTTTTCTCATACTCCCTGTCACTCTCCTTTAACTCCTCCGGTGACTTTCTTTATTTGAAGAGCCTGCTCTTCAAATAAAGAGCAGGCTCGCGCTGCGCTCCGCAGCAAACAGCTGTTTGCTTTTCACCCAACAACGACAAGCGACTCACGAAACGCTATGATGTAGCGTTGATAAACGAAACAATTTAACTAAATTGCTAGTCAAAATACCAATACCACAGGAAACATTTTTTTTTAACCAATATTTTTAGTGGCCCGAGCAGGCAAGTGGAAAGTACGTTATGCTGGCCCGGGGTGTCTAAATAGTGCTTCCGGGCCAGCGGGCCATTTATAATGTTGAGCCCTGTCTTTTTACACAGTTCCAAGCCCTGCAGATTCCTCAGCCTGTGGACACGCAGACCTCCGCCATCAACGCACAGGAGACTGCAACTGTAAGTGATTACACCTACAACAACGGTATAAAGTTGTATAATTGGTTGACTTTTTATAAAAAGAAAGATCGTTAAACCAACATTGGTAACTGTCATTTTTTTATAAGCACTTAAATGATGTTATTACATGGCTTGGTTGAATACTCAATTCTGATTGGTCAATTCAGAACACGTGACACGTTGTTAAACAGACAGACCGCTGTCAAGCACTTATTGACCGTTGTTAAGGACGCTCACATCTGCACAAACAAGTCCGTTCGATTTAACTGTATACAGTTTGGCCGAAACTAACTGACAAGACAAGAGCGACAAGAAAACAGCGGAGAAGTAACGGGCAGAAACCCTCCTAGACATCAAACGGCGACACATATTCAGTTGCCAGTTACTTTGGCATTAGGGCAGGGATATCTAGATACTTTCCAAGGTTTGACATAATGAATTGTGCTACTTTTAAAGCAAGCAGCGATGTTTTCAAATCTGTAATCAAAAAGCTCCTCAAAAACACTATTGAAGCAGTTCCTGCCGTTGCTACGTTAGTTCAAACAGTAATAACGGACTATTTTTCTTAGCGGATGCATGTCAATTTAAATCAATACATACAACTATTTTTTAAATCAATAAAATCATTTTCTAAATCCATAAAAGCATTTCAATTAATATTGGAAGTCATAACGTTACTTTGTTGAGAATGTGGCCATGTAATAAGCGGGATAATGTGCAGCGACGCGGTCATTATGGGGAAAAGAACACCGACAGGCTGATCAGGAGCCCGACGCGAAGCGGAGGGATCTAGATCGGCGTGAAGGTGACCGCGTCGCTGCACATTATCCCTTACTTAATATACACAATAGTTAATACTAACTAAATCGATCTGACACTGAAAACAAATGAGTTAATTAAAGCAAGGAAAGACAGAAACCAGAACTGGTATTCATTGAAATGTATTATTTGATAGTACCAGCATTATCTGTAGAAGTGTAAGGTCTAATTATTTCATATTTCTCCTACAGGATAAAGATGCTCTAGCCTACATTGAAGCTTCTAAGGGCCGCGTTGCTGAATATGAGAAAGAGGTGAGACATTTGTTGCTAAAACCACTCTTGCACTTTATCAGTAAACCTGCACTTATAACCTTACCGTTTGTTTTCTGCTTCTCTTTTTCTATTCTTCCATGTTTGGTCTCAGCTGGGTAAATTTAAGGACATGATTCCAGTCGATCAGATGACCATCGATGACCTCAACAATTACTTCCCCGAGACCAAATTGGACAAGGAAAAATATCCCTACTGGCCCCACCAGCCCATTGCGAGCCTGTAATCATATTTCTGGCCACTCGCCCATCAATAAAGTTTATGTATTTGGAAGAGAACCATTTGTTTATTTCATTATTTGATGCACATGTTGTTTTCAGTTTCTTCACTGTTATTTTGACAATAAGACCAGTAACAGCAACCTGTGATACTATAGTTTGAGCCCACAGGGGGAGCGATATAAAGGCTTCTTGCTAACATGTTGACTTGCAGAATAATGCTATCCTCTTGGGTTTATATCTGTAGCCAGTACCACTGTACGATAATATATGTTTTCAAGGCTTAAGCTATTGAGCTTGTATAGTAATACATAAATACATTACCTAAGAGTTGTTGGCTAATTTAATAAGTAGACGTGTTGATGAAGATCTCTGAGTACAGAGGTTGGGTATATAAAGTAATTTACCTTTATTATCTGTGATCAGTAATATAAAGCTTCAATTAAATTCACATAGTGTTTTGTATGTTCGAACTTGCCAGTGTGTCTCATGTCGAAGTCCGAATAAAACGCTCAAAAGTTTACCTGCAGTTATAAACAAATGCAATAAGTCCTGATGTTACCCAATCGGGGATGTACTGGCTGTCGTCCTCAAACATGATTGGAAACTCACTATTTATTTACATGTATGTGGGTGGAATATACACCATTCCCCAAAAATAGGCGTTTTGATTGGCCCATCTTTACAGCTTCTCAGTTGATGATTGGCTACGATTCTGGTGGAAGGAAAACGGGAGGGGCTTCATCCGTGATTTCCCTTGTATGTTATTTGAGTCAGTGCCGATTGACGGGAGTCTATCAGATCAGGTAAATGCATTCTTGAAACGGCTATGTATTATTTGATGACATATAGTTAGTATGACAAATGTAAGCTCACGGTCGTGTCATTTATTGACCGTTTTATTTTCGCGTTTGTGTTTACCGGGCAGTGAAAACGGGCCACCCCTTCAAGTGTGTGTCAATACCGGTATGATTGCTGCTGCGGAGGTCAAAAAGACAACCCAAATGTTATTCAACATAAATTATGGCTTTGAGGTGCTTTACTTCCACATCCGCGATGATGACCACAGGAAACAGACATCAGTAGCATCGAAAGCTAGCTAACGTTACGGTTACCCAGTGACAGCGCTAGCCGCAGGGATTACGATATGGATGGGACATTCAGGCAGGTGCCCTCTGCCCTGGACGCTGGAGAGATATTGTGATTGCTATATTCAACCCACGAATCTTACGAAATACTAACAATACTACCACATTTGCTTAACGTTTCCCAAGGCTGAAATCACACATTTAACACTTGTCCGAATATAAACAATAAGGCCTAACTATATCTATGTATCCACAATCCCTTGTGTGCTTCCTTTGCCTGTTAGCTAGTTTAGCTAACTGTACACCACTGCGTCAAACACTCAACATCAATACACCCATGCGAGTAGCCTATACGAACTACTGCTGCGAATTAGCAATATTTCGTGTCGTAGCTTGAGGTTTATTGGTTGAAAATTATACTATTTTCTAGTTTTCTGTTAAGTGGTTCCCCGCGTTTCATATGTGTTTACAACTGAACAACCCTGCCATGGGATTTACGAGATGTCAGTCAACACCTCTGTGAAGTGTACAACTATTTGGGCAGGGGGAATTATGAGATCATGTCAACCTCTGAGTTGACCGTGGTCAGAAGTTTGCTGATGCCTGTATGTTGTTGTGTTATGTTGTCTTTTCTTATAGTGTTATTAAAATATGTCTCCATAAAGTGTGAAGTGTACAGTTGGCTAAACCTTCAGGGTCAAAGGTGATAGTCCAGCACAGTGTTAAAAGTAGCACATTCAACCAAATACATGTTCCTCTGTGGTTGTCTTCTTGCACCGGCACTGTAAAATCCTTCAAATGTGGATATAGTGCAGAGTCACAGTAATGGCTTTACCTTGTGGTAGACATGTTCCAGCCATACATATTCCTAAAAGAGGGTTTAAAATGCATCATCATACAGGCACGTTTTTGTGAATATCATGGCCTGAAGGGTGTATTGTGTTAGGTGAAAACAGACATGGCTGTGTTACTAGTTGGCCCAGGTCTGCCCATGGACTGAAGAGTCAACACTAGCTTCATTGTACATAGAGGACAATGAGAATAGGCCTGCATGGAGAGAGGCACTGCTAGGAGGCTAATGCGTTGCTTATAGTCTAATTTCCGGGGATAACAGGCCTGTGCTTTTCTTACAGTTGTATCACCGCACTTGATGCTATATACAGAGAAAAGAGAGACAATCTGAGGCAAAGTGTAATGTGAAGCAACATGTTTTGAGTAATAGCAAGTACGTTTTGTTACATCGCTTGCTGCGATAGCCGACTCTGCTACAAGAGGCAGAGTAAGACAGAGCACTACATATAACAGTTATATCCCAACATCTACAAGCTTGTTTTTGGAAAGGCAATTTTAAAAATAGTAACATATTTCATAAATATGACTCACTGCCTGCCCACTGCTGACATTTGGCTGGTGTTGATTTTGCACTCAAAGCATGGTGACAGCTTTCAGTGTCAAACACACTTTTCTTATAATTTACTTTGTTTATTAATTTGCACTCAGCATTAAAAGACCACTTGTATACGAGAATGTCATTAACAATTTCTGAAAAAGAATGAAGACCATATTATAACCTTTTTATGATTATCAATATTGGAAGATTAAGTCACATGTTGTAATTTTCAAATGCACTTTAATATAATATATTTTGGTTATAAATAAGTGTGCTTGAAGCTGTGATTCCCTCGCAGCAGCCTCCTGTTCTGTTTGTGTGTGACTCACAGGGGTACTTCATGTAACATGACACTGCATCCTCACCCTTTCACTGATTCATCCATGCAGCAGTTCAGCCACCCTCTCTCAGCCACAGATGTTATAGATTTCAGCAGTAAATACATCAGACAAGGGATGCAGCTGATGCCAGTCTGTGTTGTTACCTCATATTCAGTCTGGACAATGTTGGGACATTGCTGGTATTATTGGCATATGTTCTTTAATAAACCTTTTAACAGTCAATATGAGCACAAAACATCATTATTTTACATTGAATGTCAGGTAAGAGCTGAAGTCTTCAATAAATTGATGGCTTTTAATTGTAAAAACTGAAGTGACGGTAATTGGAAATTCAGTCAGTTTTAGGCACACATACTAAAAGAAAAACATTAAACATTGAACCGTCTTCCTAAATGAAATGATAAGCATCTTTTCTTTGTTTAATTTAATTGTGAAGTGACATTTATGAAGCTGATGGACATTTGTTTTGCTATTCCTAATTACTTTTTTTTGAAGGATTTATTTAATTACCAGTTAAATTGATGTTTATCAAAGGGCTGTAGATAATCATTCTTGATAATTTTGCCGTAAAATTACTGAAAAAGACATTGATTGTCAAAAATAATAATCAAATAAACAACTTAACATTAGTTGCAGGCCAACTGTTAGTTCTGAAGTTAGTCATTTTATTAGCAGTATACACCAAGAGCAACTGAAGTACAGTGTTTATAAGTCAATGCATTATAATGTAATGCCAGAGGAGATGCAATCACTATACAATATCCTTATTTACCAATATGAACATGCACTAAAACATCTTTAAATACTTAAGACACAGAACAAAGAGGCTTGTTGTAACTTCTACGCCTATGGTAATGTATTTTCTCTAATGGTCTTGAAGTGTTGGCTATTAGCCGTGAGACGCTTTCTTGTTTAGAGTCTTCTTCGCTCTGCTGCTGTATCCTACTTTGTATGCCCTCAGCACACATGGAGTGTCTTGTTAGCCCAATAGTTTACCCTCCAGCCTCACTTCTGCTGGTGTAGGAGTGGGAAATCGGTGGACCTCAACGAGCTAAGCTAGCATAGCTGTTTATTTGTTCATAGACAGTGAATGAAGCTTGTGTCCCAGCTCCAGCACATAAGCCTGTGTCAGCTGAATCCATCTGTAGATGTGGGCAGAGAGGTGGTATGTAGCCATCCTCAATGAACTTTGGGAATTATTGCCTCAGCACAATGTCACAGTTATCAGAGGCAGAGACATCGAGCTGCCGGCTATAGGGAAACCTCTCCATTAACCGCAATTTCTTACACTTCTTACACATATTAAAATACATTGTATTGCACTGTCGGTGGAGCCTGTGACCTAAGATTTTCATCGTCATAACTACACTGTAGCTATGTACGTATGACTAATAAAAGCCTTGAACCTTGAACATGCTCACAGCAGGTTTAAAAAAAGAGAAATTGTACAGGAAAACTATGCCTACAAACACTTTTTTATTATGCTGCCCTAAATGCTTTCTCTGAATCCCCAATATAAGCGCCACAGATGAATTGGGACAGTAAGGAAATCATTCTGGGATAAAAAGAGGGGAAGGGGTTACCATCTGGAACATTTTTCTATCTGTTATCTCGATAGCTTGCTGTGTGTGTGTCAGAGACTTAGCCTTGGCCATTGTCCTCCCTCGTGTGCTGCTGTAGGATGCAATAATTTGATCCCTCTCTGATTCTAATACTCGGTTAAAGGGATTTTAAGTAGAGATTAAGTCTGTTTCAACCAGACAATTGAGAATATAAACAGTTGTTTTTTAATCCCCTGCTTCATATTCTCTTTCTGGTTAAACACGTATTTTTCTTTACAGCAGCTTAAAGCAAGTACGTGTTTGTTTGTGTGCATGTATGTCCCTTGTTACAATGTTACATTTTCCTAATAGGAGTACAAACTGTGCTGAGGTAATTGTGTAGTTCACAATGAGAAAGCTCTAAATAGCCAGTGAGTGGATGTTTGTTAATGTTAAGTACTACTACTACTGTGACATGCCAAAAGGTCAGTTTTGTAATCATGTTTGTCTTTGTTTCCAGTGGCCGTTGATGGACCATCCCTATGAAGAAACAGGGTGACAATGGGACAGAGTACCTCAGAACAAGAGGTCCAAGGAGACACGCAAGAGGTTGGTTTTTCACTAGATGACGTATATGCATATTTAATAATAAAACAAAACAAAGTGAGCAATCAAGTTTAGCTACAACATAGTAAATATACCATGTGCCAATAGAAGTCAGTAAGTGGACTAACATAAATTGTATAGCTGTCATCCTTTGTAAGGGTGAAGTGAAATGCCTGTTTCAGACACACAGACGATCAGTCACAAGTTGTACATATACAACGTGAACAGACACAAATCTTACACAAAAGTCCACAAGCACAAAAGACTGCACAAGCATCCTATATATTAGTTAATGAAAACGTGCATTTAGGTTACATGTTATGACCCAATCACAGCACAGCACACAATAGCAGCTTATAACAGCAAACTGCTGTACCGGCAAACTCAACATTGACCTGATGAATTTGGCTGCTAAACTCAAATTCAAACCCCAGATCATAATATTCCCATAAGGAAGAAGCCCTTCTTTTATTTGTAGTTTATTTTCATAAATCAAGTTTTAGCATACATTTGATTTATGGCTGACTGTTAGCTTCAAATCAAATCAAGTTTTATTTATATAGCACATTTTTAAAAACGATTTTTGGTCGATAATAAAAATACTTTGCAATGAGGACACTTTACAACAAATACAACGGCACAGTTTGTGCAGAATATCAGTATGAGAAAACGACACCCTCTGTGCTTAGACCCTCACATCGTACAAGGAAAGACTTCCAGAGAAAACCCCACAGTTTAAAGGGAAACATGGGAGAAACCTCAGGGAGAGCAACAGAGCTTGCAAGTCTAATACATTGCAAATGCTCCTGCTTTGAAAATAACTTTCCCAGACATTAGCCCTACGATGTACATGATAAAGCGTCTCTAAATCGACCCAAAACTAAGAAGAATGGCCAGATCTGTAAGGCTCGGTCTGAACTTAACATGACAAATATTTTCTCTTAATGAGAATTCTAAGCAAACATTATGAAAATAAATATAATAACCTAAAGCTAGAAATTGATCCTATTCAATTTGTTCTGATAATCAACCCATCACTTCCTGTTATGTGACGTATTGTGATTTTGTGACACGCATAGCTCTTCATGTTAAGATTTCCACTAGTGTTTTAGTAACAGACTTTCAATTGATAGGAGACACCACCTTTAAACTGTGAATTGCCCACGTGAACACTTTCCACACTTACACTTGGATTCACAAACTACATTGCATTTCTGTGTGCACATCCTGCCTGTGCACTCATTGAATATTCCCCAGTGCCTTTTACTGCCTTAGCCCCTCACACTAATCAATATCCACTGATAACAGACATGTGTTGTCTTTGGCTGTCAGCCAGAACACTAAAAACATATTACTCTTGCACACTCATACTGGAGTGAAACAAACAAGCTTATCTTGGCTACAGGATCTCCACTCCCTGAACTGACAGTCTTGTTTAGAGAATTACTTAGTTCAATGTTTGCTGAACTTTACTGATAAAAAGTTATTCATCAAGCTAAAAGGAAAATCTACTCAGTTTTATAAGAGTATTCTTCCTCTGTGTAGTTGCTGGGAGGCAATGCCCATGAATAGGAACAAACCATTTTGATCCTTTTCTTTCTTTCATGCTTTGTTGCGGTCTGTCTCTCCCTGCCTCGCATAAATCCAGCTCCATCAGTTTTCATTATGTCTTGTCGTCATCTCATGGGGCCTTGTTTGTAGGTAGTGAGGCTACACCCTCTATAGCAGCACAAGACCATATTACCCCGTACATCCACATGTGACTGAATAAAACAAATCCATCAGCTATTTCAAGGTCAAACTACATTAAAAAGAAAAAGTGTATTCAAAGCAACACTGGATTGACCCACATTAGGGGGGGCCATGGGTCATGTGAAAACGTTATCTTGTAGAGTGATCAGCAGACTGTGACCTTTCTGTAGGAATCCAGATGAGTCAGATGTTGATGTGATTTTTTTCCCTATCTTTATTATCAGGTCCAGTCCGTCCCCACTGACATAAACAATGGACCAAGCGAAGCTGATACAACACCTGCTTTATTTGAGGAAGCAAACGTGAGTTTTTAAACCTCTACTTTTTTGAAAATACAGGGTTTTTTGAACATTACTGTTGTTCTGGATCAAAAATAGTTTCATCTGGGTGTTTCATATGTAGTAGGACCTCGCCCCTAGGGCCGGGTAATATAAGTTATGATACATCAATGTTGTGATGGGAGACTAGAAATAGATATCTGGATATTGCAAAAGTTTATTTTCAACCCTGAATTACAATAAATGGATGTACTTTAACTTTGTATTTTGTACTGAATGTACTGGACTGTTCGAACTGTTCTATTATTTGACTTATATCAACATAACTGATATTTATTAATTATTACATCGTCTTAATATTTTCTTAAAGCAGTTGTCAACCATTACAATATTGTTGCAGCTGTAGCCATTGGGTATGCTATTAAAGCGGCTGCTTGTAATCCTCTGTGTTTTTCTGTTACACTAGGATGGGTTTAATAACATCAAGACATTTGTTGAGGAGGAACTACAGTCGAGCATGGTAAGTGCAGCAAATTTGATTAATGCCATACATGTTTTACCATAGATAGCCAGAAAATATAATGTAGCTCTCTAGTATTTAGAAAGCACAAAGATATAGATGATTTAATAAAGTCATTCTTCGACCTTACAAACATCAAAGTAAATATAATATAAGTGAATCAGTCATTAGATTTTGTCAGCTTTTGACCTTGTAAACACATCCACTCTCCTCTTCTCTTCTTCTTTTCTGTGCAGATGGTGGGGATGGTGATTGGTGCGGGCATCGCCATAGTGCTCATCGCCATCCTCATCTTCTTCATCTTGCGAAGGATCCAGCTTCGAAGTCAGTATCTGCTAAGAATCCAATCTCACCATGCATTGAGAACATGTAAAAATAGTCAGGAAAAATAAGTATGTATTTTGAAGGTTTTATGTTATTTCTTATTTTTCAGACATAGAAGCTCAGCAGGCCCCCAAATACCGCTTTCGCAAGAGGGACAAAGTAATGTTCTACGGCCGAAAGATCATGCGTAAAGTGAGTGTTTGGATGACAGAAAATGATAATGCTCTAAGCAAGCCTGCAAGTCTGTGTTGTAGTTATCACAGGCTGCTTTTGGCAATATATAAGGGCTATTTTTATAACCAACATGTCTCTCAACAGGTCTCACAGTCTACCTCTTCCCTGGTGGGTACATCCTCTTCCTCTCGGCCGCGCCTAAAGAAGAAGCAGAAGATGCTCAACATTGCCAAAAAGTAAATAAGAAAGCTTTCTCTTAACAACAGAAACACTTCTACTGAAAGTTCACTGTAAGAAGTTCACACACTTTCCCATCCCCTCCTCATATCACACTGTCCTTCTGCTGTGCAGGATCCTGCGCTTCAAGAAGGAGGTGCCAATCCTGCAGGCCAAGGAGCCCCCTCCCTCAGTGCTGGAGGCGGACCTCACTGAGTTTGATGTGGCCAACTCACACCTCCCCTCTGAGGTGCTGTACATGCTCAAAAATGTCCGGTAGGTTTATCTCCTTTTATCATGTCTATGATTGTTTTATTTTTAGGGGAGTTCATCTTCAACTTATTTTTAATACTTGAAAAAGTGATATTATATGATTCACATGCCAAATGGTCACATTTATTCATTCAAAACAAAAACACAAATACACCTTTTTTCTTAAAATGTAATTTTTTCAAAAACATTTTATTTCTCTAAATGATGCTAATTTCAAAATCAATTGTACAAAGAAAATCTGTAAAACTAGAATCATGTTAATACTCTTCTAGGTTTTCTTCTGACAGTAATGCTTGACACCGCACAATCCTTCACTTGCTAAAACATGTCTGTCCACTACAGAGTTGAATTACTTGATTGAACTCCTGTGAGGCACGAGACATGCCTTTAAGCTGCAGTTACCTAGCAAACTGTGTTCATTAAACATCCCTCATAGCTACACATAATGAAGAAAAAGCATTTGAAACATACAATCATTACTGATTAGTTCACACATGACCTCCCTGTCTTCATTGCAGTGTGCTGGGTCACTTTGAGAAGCCCCTCTTCCTGGAGCTGTGTAAACACATGGTGTTTGTGCAGTACCAACAAGGGGAGTACGTCTTCAGGCCGGGACAGCCTGACAGCAGCATCTACGTGGTTCAGGATGGAAAACTAGAATTGTGCCTTACTGGAGCGGTATGCCTTGCTGATTGTTCATTGACTCAGGCTGCGGCCACACGAGGACGAAAACGGCTAAACGCATAGGATTAACGCAATCGCAAAAAAGCTTCCGTCCACACGCAATAGTTATCCGGATAGTGTCTGTCCACACGAGACCGCTCCGTTTAGCTCCAACCGCTGGAGAAGCTGCAGTACATATGCAGGAGCCTCTACGTGGCGCTGTAACTTCCTCCACAAAAGCAGCGAAGAAGAAGAAGGTTGTCATGGTTGCCCTTCTGTTTATTCTCCGTGGTGGGGGCCGAGGGAACCGGGCAGAGTTTTTCGCCAGTCAACGTCTATTAAAGTTTAAATCTTCCGGACAAAATTATAAAAGTGCCGATCAAAGGTCTTCTTTGTTATTTATTGAGCTTTAAAACAAATGAATAACGACTCTATATATTATAATAATAAAATACACGGAGCCTCTCTTTTTCCTCCCTCTCTTCAGACAGCGTCAGTGTCTGTTTCATGCAGCAGCTGATCCAGTAATGAGTGACCCGGCCGACAGTAAAAATAAACATATTTATAACTAGTTTAGGGAGTTTGAGAGGCAATTAAAATAGCTAAGGGTGATGATCTGACTTGAAGTGTGTGTTTTGCTGCAGCGGGAGGAGCTGCAGGTGAGCAGAGCTGCGTGTCTCCGTCCTGTCAGATTAGACTTCACTCGTGTTTAGGTCCATATCGAGAGAAAGATAAATAATCTGAATTCAGGGTGCAGTTTACTTTGACGCGGGAGTGAGCAGCAGAGGTGGGGAGAGGCGGGGCTATTGCCTCATCATTATCAGAAAATGATCGTATAGGGCGTACACACGGAGCCGTTGGACCCCCCAGAGCGTTGCGTATGCCGTTCAATCCACCTTGGGACCCGTTATCGTTTCCTCAGTCGTTTAGTGCCGTATTCGGTCGTCCTCGTGTGGCCGAACGGTCTATATGACACTAAACAGTAACGCAAACGACCGTTTTCGTCCTCGTGTGGCCGCAGCCTCAGTCCGAGCTTTTATGTCTATATCTGTTTAACTGTCTGTACCTCCTCGATTTCTTAGAAAAGCTTATGAACACAAGTTGCTTGTTTTTTGTCCTTTTAGGATGGCAAAGAAAGCGTGGTGAAGGAGGTCTATCCGGGAGACAGTGTCCACAGCCTCCTTAGCATCCTGGATGTCATCACAGTATGTCACACCGACTTGCTACACACTCAAATGACACATACATGTGGCTTTTATTGTTGGACCCCACCCACCAACTTCCTTCTCATTGAGTCACAATCACCTGCTGACTCACTCATGTCCTTCACTAACATACACCTGGCTTGTACATTTATCACATACATTGTAGTTGTTATATAGTGTACATTTAAAATGAAATAGTTATCTTTAATCTCTAGGATTATCATTAAAATGTTTGAAATAGATTGTTTTTGTGTGTTTGTATACTGACGTGTGATATGTTATGATTGATATCTTAATAAAACATTGTCACAAAGGAACAACAACATTATTACTTCAAGAATGGTCTAGAATAAGCAATCTCTCACATAAGAACTTATTAAAATATGAAAATGTTCTGAAGTACTATGTGGGATCTTTGTGTCCAGGGCCACCAGAAGCCTTACAGAACTGTTTCAGCACGGGCTGCAGAGGTTTCCACTGTTCTCCGTTTACCCGTAGAGGCCTTCCTTGCTATATTCGAGAAGTACCCTGAGAGCCTGGTGCGGGTAGTACAGGTGGGTTGTTGTGTGTTTAATTCTGTTGGTTCCTCTTTCTCCCTCTATCTTTCTCGCTCTAGTGTTCCTGTATCGTTCAGTAGAAATGTACGCAGTCATTAAACTGAAGTGGTTTTATAATGTTGTGTCAGTTCGCATTAATGTGAAAAAACGACTCACTTCCTGTTTTATTTGTTTAGATTATCATGGTTCGTCTCCAAAGAGTAACAGTCCTAGCCCTGCACAACTATCTGGGGCTCACCAATGAGCTCTTCAGCCATGTGAGTTAACACACACACACACACACACACACACACAACACACACACACACACACACACACACACACACACACACACACACACACACACACACACACACACACACACACACACACACACACACACCACACACACACACACACACACACACCACACACACACACACACACACACACACACACACACACACACACACACCACACACACACACACACACACACACACACACACACCATACATTCCCATTGAAACATCTGCTGGTGATGTGGTTTGGCATTTTTCAGGAATTCAGCGCTATAAACTCAGCACACATGCTGTTTTTATTACAAATTGAGTTGCAATAAGCTAATGCTTTGTCTCTGTTTCACCTCTCCCCCATCTCACATCATACACATATCATTTGCAATGGTCCTGTAGGAAATGCAGCCTTCACGTCTTCCACCTCCATCTCCCCATCCAACTCGCACCAGTCCCATCCGGCATGGTAAGCGCTTCGGCAGCCTAACTGTGACAGAGGAGCATCGAGAAGCTGCCGTTAAGGGTGAAGCTACAGGTAGGGAGAAAAAGACAGATAGGAAATGATTATCTGTGTGAAATAAAATCTTAACTCTCTATTTCTGCCACCGTTTTGGGTTTAGTTTCTCTTCAAATTCCTTACCAGTGATTTTCTATATGTACCTACAGGAGGGGAACAAGGGAAGGACGGAGCAACAGTGCCAACTCTCAGCAGAACCATCTCCATGCCTGTGGACATTGCCGGTGAGGGACTTCTGCCCCTGTTCACAGAGAGATCATTTTTTCTTAATGTTCTTCAGTTTCAGCTGTACGATGTGCTATTTTGAGAAGGCACTTGCGTAGAAACATTGCTGAGATGCCTGAGGGGAAGAGATCAGAGTAGAAAGAAGATTTGTTGACAACGGCACCACAAAAGGGTCGACTCCCGTGTCCTAATACCAACCCCTCAGCTCTTCTCATGTCATACCAATCCACAATAAACAACACGTACAATACTTAGTTTCTGGGCATGTTGACGCCTGTCATATTGAAATCATTTTTAGTCAAGCTTTTACCCCCATTTCGTTTGCTTGTTTTTTTATCCCGCTGTATCTCTCTTTTTCAAATGAAGCACAGTGCAATAAGAAGGACTTATCTTTACCCTCTGCAGGTAACGGCATGTTAACTCAGAGAAATGTATGGCATGACAACACAGATGTTGAATGAGAACCAGCAGTGAAGTGAAACTGAGGGAAAATCTCACAGTCTCACCTTTTTTCACTAATTTGTTCACTCATTGATGAAGACAAAGGCAGACAGGTCCATTATCAAATAAAAACAATTTATAAAAATTAGATTTAAAAAATGCAAAAGAAAGAAAAAAAGTGTTTGAGTCTTCTTACTTTACAAACTGTTGGTGCCTGCATGAGCAATGAACTTGAAGTTTTAACAAACACTTCTCAGCCATTGTGCTTTAGCAAAACATATTTGAAATAATCTGAATATGATCTTCAGAAAATTGCTCCATAATTTGATCTGATTAAACCATAGGGTTTAAACATTATAACCTGCCGAAGTGAAGTAATATTTTTCCCCCTAACAACAAAAGCTGATTGTTGAATTAATACTGAATATCTCAATGTCTTTGTCTGTGCAGTTCTACAGACAGGCCTGAGATCGGACTTTGACATGGCGTACGAAAGGGGACGGATCTCTGTCTCTGCAGAGGATGGCAACACTCCTCCTACGTTTACTCGGGTCAGTACACTGCAGACTCTTGAGAAACAAAGAAGATAAGGTTAATTTATCTTGTGACATAACATTTGGTAACTACAGCTAGGGTTGCAAAATTACGGGAATTTTCAAAGATGGAAACTTTCCATGGGAATTAATTGGGAATTTTCAAAATTGAAGGTTGGCTCTTCACAGGGAAACATAGTTGGGGAAAGTATATTTTTGCATAATCTTGACTAAAACAAACAGATGCCATTCAAGTACACTTGAATATCCATGCCATATAGCACACTGCTTACTGCATGGCTATTGAGACCACACAAAGGTTCGCAACAGGCTCACAAATGTGAGAGTGGAAAAACTGGTTGGCATTCGGGCAAACCTAAGGCTCTTTGAGCCTGACACAGAGCCATCCTCAACAAGGCTGGACAGTGACACTGCAGAGGAAGACTCAGAGTGTGATGTTGATGAGGCCCAGGAAGAGCCTGTTGACTGAAAGGCTTTAGCAAAAATGCAGAGGATTGCTTGAAGGAAGTTTAATGGGACTTTTTGGAGGGAGAGGGGCTCTTTTCATTTAACATTTTGAATGGGACTTTGTGGGGATCTTTGGATGGGGGGTGCATTTTTGTTCACTTTTTAATGAGTGGGGTTGGGGGGATGAGTAATATTTAACTCAACATTCCGGTTTTCGTTCTTCAATGAAACAAATAATTGTTCAATAAAATAATTAAAACTTGTTCTGTTCTACTTTAAAAAAAAAAAACATTTAAAAAAAAAAAATCTGTTGAAATGTCATGTTTTTTGTTTAATTTTGCATCGAATATTTCCAAAATTCCCCAGCTTAACTTACAATGGAAACTTTCCGGAAACTTCCCGGAAATGTTTCGCCCCTTTGCAACCCTAACTAGTAACTACAGCAGAAGCTATGGGCGTGGGAAGGGGGGTGCTGAGGGCACTGCAGCACCCCCTAGCGGCAGGCAAGGGGTGCGGAGCTCCCCTGTCTGAATTATTATTTGACGGTTATTGCTGCTCCCGCTGTGCATAATCTGTGTAATATGTAGCCAATAAATTCCACATTGTTGGTAAAATAATATTTTGGCCTGCCCCAAATGTTTTTTCTGTAGCACCGGACAATTCTACCTCAATAATATAATACATTAACTGTGTTTTACGTGAACCTCATCATGACACTCGAGAGGACGGCAGGACATCTGCTTACAGTTGTGTTTCATCTGGGTGTTGAGAGATGTATCCATAGATCTCTTAATGTTGCTCTTCAAGTGCACCAGATTGATGCTTTTAACTTCAATATTTAACAAAAATCTTCCCGGGGGAGTATCCCCCCGGACCTCCCTAGAGGAGGTGAGGTCCGCTCCCCACTCGTAAAAAATAGCACTTTACCCCTGCCTATATGCCATGAGCTGATTATCGAGCCTTCATTGTAACAGTCGCGGGTGTACTGTGTGTTTGCGTGTGGGGATTGCTTTTGTGCGTGCTCTATAGTGCCCGTAATAGTGTTCACTGGAGTCCAGCACCTCAGCACCCCCACTCAAAATACCTTCCCGCGCCTCTGTTGCAGAACAAAGACTTCCGCACGGCATGAATAACAACAATCTTATCCAGTTTATTTAAATATTAACAAGTTTTTACTAGAAACGTTCTCATAGTGCAATCATACCTTTTTTGTATTGTTCAAAACATACAAGTTTTAAAAATATAAACGTGGATTAAACATTAAAGTACGTTAAAAACACAGCGACATAGTATGTGATATTATCCAACACTTAATAGGTTGTAATACTTAGTTAATCATCTCATCATTAGGCTATTACTCATAGATAATTCATACTTTTTTGCAGGGGAAGCTCTCCCAATCTAAAAAGAAGTCATAGTTTATATTGAAAATGTTTCATGTTTGTGAACCATTGCAGTCTACATCCCAGGACCAGCGGGAGAGGAAGGTGACCGTAGACGAGGTTCCCTCAGGGATCTATCTGTGTCCAGAGGAAGAGTCGGGAGTGGACAATATTTTTACACCTGTATCCAGTCGATCCAATGCTGCTTTGTTTGAGGATGCTCAGAAAGAGATCCTCAAACTCATGAACATTGAGGTTTGTTTTATTATTTTGCTTATTTATATTGTGTCTTTATTATATATTGGTATTAAATGGCACTTAAATAAAATGCCAAATCCACTACAGAAAATGTAAAAACAGTAAGGCAACATAAAATGTTGTCAAATGCCGGTTTTAAGCTTTTTTAAACAACTTGTATATATACATTTATTTCATCATATACAGTATACTGTAGGACCCACTTTCCTGGATTAAGAAATAACAGTAGGCTGATTACATTGTTATTTTTTGCATGAATGAACACATTGTCACTAATCACTCAGCACCATCTGCTGACAGATTATAATGGGGAAAAGTGGTCAGACAGTAGGCCCACTATACAGGAGCTAGGCCTGGAGTATAGATGGGTGGGGGGGGAAGGCTGCAGTGTCATGCCACAGAGACATGTGTTTGGTAATATATGTAAGGGGGAAAAATGAAGTAACAAAATCCAGCAGGTTTTAGATGGTGTCTGGTAGGAAGTTGTTAATACACATTTAATGAAACAAGCGGTAAACCCTCTCTGTGTGCCTCTTGGCGGTTATTTCTACACCTAATATTTCAAAACATTAGTGTATGTGTAATGAGACCAAAGCATGATGCCTTAAAGTTAGGGTATGTAAGTTTGAGAAACCGGCTCGAGATCGCTAGATTTGAAAATACACGACCGGAGAAAATCTGCCACTTCCTTACAGAGCCCCTCCTCCAACACACGAACGCGCACATGACCAATGAGGGCACGACATAAGTTTGTGCACAGATGGAAGGCTGACAGGCAGGTAGGCCAACCAGTTACTTTAGCCGGGTCGGGTAAGATGATTGGTCGTGCTTTTTACAGTACTACGGCTTCCACAGATGACGGTTTTTATGGATTTTTTGTCAAAGCACTTCAGATATTCATTGCTATCGGGATGTTAAGAGCATTCCATGGAATATAACAAAAAGTGTATCTCGAGCCGGTTTCTCAAACTTACATACCCTACCTTTAAGTACATGTTGCAGATTTGTCTGCAGCTTATGCTCCATGTAAGTAGAATGAAGACATTTAATCAAATGCTGCTTGATTGACCGTTGTTTTTTCTTTCTTCTAAAATCTAGGACCCATCTTTGTTAAATGGGAAAGTGACTCTGCACCAAGCAAAAGCTGGAGCCGTCTTGGCCAGACAGGGAGACCAGGTAGCCTACTTAACACAAGAATTACTGGACTCTTTTTGTAGACTCATAATAAACTTCAACTACAGAAGCAATGACATAAAGGAATACAAGGGGTCTTAAATTAGGCAGCTTTGGAAACTGTAAAAAAAACGTTAAGCTGATTATTTAAGCCCTAAAAATCCTTGTCATAGAACCTGCATAATATGTAAAAAAGGTCAAATAATCTACTCTGCATTTTGAATGTCTTTACAAACAGTGTGGAAAATCCAATTTCTACAAATAATCCAGTTTTTTTTCATTTTTTTTGTCTATATTTAACTAGTTTAAGAAGTTACACTTTATTTAAAAATGTTTAACTTACATGTAATAGGCTATACAAATTAAATGTATTACTCTTTTTGCTACCTGTGTGTCTATATTTTATTTACTTTTTCTATATTACTAACATCAGATTCTGGATTTAATATGTATTTGCTGCACTTTGCCTTGTAAAGTATAGTAGAAGTGGAAACAAACGCTAATCAAATACAATTTCAGATGTATGTAGTCAAGGCAAATCATTTTCCTCCCTTCTTTCTTTTTTCTTCTTCTCTCTTTTAGGATGCAAGTCTCCACTTTGTCCTGTCAGGTTGTCTGCATGTCTACCAGCGAATGATTGACAAGCAGGAGGCCGTCTGCCTGTTTGTGACCCACCCGGGGGAGATGGTGGGCCAGCTCGCTGTGCTCACTGGAGAGCCCCTCATCTTCACCATCAAAGCCATCAGAGAGTGTACTTATGTCAAGATCTCAAAGTCAGATTTCTACGAGTGAGTCAATCTCTTTCAAAATTCACGAACAAGGAAAAAACCCTCAATTTTTAATTGAAGCTTTCTGTACAAAATGTTTTTGGGAATCCAATATCTGGATTGCGTCCTGGGACATATTATGTTTCATGTAAATACAACAACATAACAACTAACTCACCAACAAAAAATTATACTGACCATCATTACTAAAATTGTATGCAGGGCAAACAATGTAATTGCTCCCTTTTACAGTCTGTGACCCAGGTACATTGAGGTCTACTTAGAAAACGTCAGTAGTTTAATTTAATTTCCTTCATAATTAATTGAAACCATTACAATTTCAGCTATAAATCATCTGCTTCCAATCAGTATTGATACTGGACAGCCAGTATGGCTCATGTCTGTGCCTGTGTGCTGCCCCCTGCAGGATCATGAGGGAGCAGCCCAGTGTGGTGCTGAGTGCCGCTCACACCGTGGCTATCCGCATGTCCCCGTTCGTCAGGCAGATGGACTTTGCTATTGACTGGATGGCTGTGGAGGCTGGCAGAGCTCTCTACAGGTTTAGCAAATATTGACCTTTCCTGTGCAAATTGATCTCGGTCAGTGTATTCATTTCCATGTATTGTCTTCCGTAATATCTGTGTTTCTTCTCTTCACATATACAGACAGGATGACCAGTCAGACTGCACCTACATTGTTCTGAATGGTCGTCTGCGTTCAGTAATCCGCAAGTCCAACGGCAAGAAGGAACTTGTTGGGGAATACGGCAGAGGAGACCTCATCGGAGTGGTGAGTCTTTCTCTCCTCAGTCAGAGAATTCTGCCTGCATGTCAAATAAATCTCAGCAAAATCAAATATTGAGCTAAAAGCAGATTGAAAAGGTAAAAATAGCTATCCGTTTAATGTGTTGATAAGCTGATATTGGGTATTTTTGTTTCATGTTGATTGCTATGTTGTCTGATTAGATGTAACCACATCCGGACAGTTTAAATACAAATTATTTCTTTACTAGATTGGTAGTTAAAACAGACACTGTATATTTCATATTTTGAAATATATTTATATAAAAATATAACAATTCCAATCATTGATGTAGGTTGATTGGTTATTTGTCTTTATATTCAACTTCTTACAACTGGGTTCCCACGGACCATTACAAATTTTTAAAGGGCTTTCAATTAAGCAATCTGAAAATATGGCCTTAATAGGTATTCAACTGTCATGTCTTAAAAAGATAAGCAGTTTGAAGTAGGATTTTCGTCCCCAGTGGCATTAAAAAGACAAAACATTCTTAAATCCAACTAGCCTTAAGCTCAAAGACCTCTGTAGTATAATTCTGTTTTATTGGTTCTGAAACATCTCACGATCTAGTGTAATGCTTTAGGTGGAGGCCTTGACCAGACAGCCGAGAGCGACCACCGTCCACGCTGTGAGAGACACAGAGCTGGTCAAACTTCCAGAGGGAACGCTCAACAACATCAAAAGACGATATCCACAGGTCAGTGACTTCTCCTAGATCTGGTTGTGGTTGTGTGTGCGGCTGAACTGGTTCTGATGCTTGTCGTGTGTTTAGGTGGTCACGAGGCTGATCCACTTGTTAGGACAGAAGATTCTGGGGAACCTGCAGCATGGTCGCGGGCCATTCTCAGGTGAGATGATGACTAGTAGCATTTTATGTGCATACAAACAGACGTTCTTTAACATACATTATACCCCATTAACATACTTTCTGTCTTTCTTTCTTCCAGGCTCAGCCCTGAGTCTGCCCACGATGACAGCCAGTGCTGATGTCACCAACCCTGCCAGCAACCTCTCCACGGTGGCTGTCCTGCCTGTGTGTGATGATGTGCCCATTAATGCATTCAACCTGGAGCTCAGCCATGCCCTCAGTGCCATCGGTAGGCCCACACAGTTTTCATTTGTCCACTACACCCTTTTTATCTTGAGTCTGGTATTGTTTGGTTATAACAAAAGTATTCATCATTTACTAATATTAGTTTTATGTTCTTCACTGTTTCTCTAGTAATATATTTTTGCACCACCTCTGTTGTTTGTCTTTCTCACTTTGACACTTGCAGGCCCAACTCTTCTATTAACCAGCGAAATTATAAGAGAGCGACTGGGTGCCTCTGCTTTGGACAGGTCAGTCTAACTATTATAAAAGCCTCTCAGTTCTAAGGCATAAATCGCATGGCAGCGATTAATTATAAAACCGTGCCAGCAGAGACACTTTTCCATCACTTTATTCCTGCTTTTCTCCTTTATCCGTCAGTGTCCATGAGTACCGTCTCTCCGGCTGGCTGGCCCAGCAGGAGGACATCAATCGGATTGTCCTGTACCAGACCGACAGCAGCATGACTCCATGGACTCAGCGCTGCATCCGCCAGGCTGACTGCATCCTCATCGTCGGCCTGGGGGACCAGGAACCTGCTCTGGGAAAGGTATGCTTGGTCCTAGGAAATAAGAAGGAGAAAGGGGGGACATTATATTAACCAATAAGACTTACAAATACAAATAATAATACATGTACTCTCTTTGTCTATTTTCAAATGTTGTCTCCGTCCTCTTGTCTCCGTCCTCCAGTTGGAGCAGATGCTGGAGAACACAGCGGTTCGTGCTCTGAAGCAGCTGGTCCTTCTGCACAGAGAGGACGGGCCAGGCCCCTCCAGGACGGTCGAGTGGCTCAACATGCGCAGCTGGTGCTCTGGACATCTGCACCTCAAGTGTCCCCGCAGGGTCTTCTCCAGACGCAGCCCCAGCAAAATAGTAAGCAGAAAAGTTAACTCTCTTTCCTAGCTTTAAAAAAAAAGTTATTCTTTAATTTGCCACGTACATATATTGTATAATTGTACGCTTTCAGAATCAGGTCCTTTCAAAATTGTAGAGTGCATTTATAAAAAATATCTGGTAAATCTATTGAGCTTCAACCTGAGAAATGGGCAAGAACATTATTTTCTTAACATTTTAGTTTAGAGTTACAGCTTTGATGTGATTTTCATGTGTATATTCTATGTTTGTGCAGAGGGATGTATATGAAAAGGTGTTTGAGAAAACGGCAGACAGGCACAGTGATTTCTCTAGGCTGGCCCGAGTTCTGACCGGAAACAGCATCGCCTTGGTGCTGGGAGGAGGTGGAGCCCGGTGAGTCACGTCTACAGACTTTAAAAAGCCTTTGTGTTTTGTGATATGAAAAATGTAGGTTAATGCGGATAAGGATTTTGTAATGTAAAAATGTTATACTATACTTTTTTATATCAAGGGAACATCTCATGTCATTTTACCAACTAACAACATAAACAGTTATCTAGTGTACCTGACAGTTTGTGTTTACTCATGCAGAGGCTGCTCTCATGTGGGTGTGATCAAAGCTATGGAGGAAGCAGGGATTCCTATTGACATAGTGGGTGGCACCTCAATCGGCTCATTCATTGGTGCACTGTACGCTGAGGAGAGGAGTGCCGTCAGAACCAAGCAGAGAGCCAGAGAGTGGTCCAAGGTACAGCTGGAATTTATATAAATGTTTCAATCATTTCTGTCTTAGACTAGCACATTTGACTTGTAAATGAAAAAGGTTAGTTAATGAGCAGCCTTTAATTCGGTGGATTGCAAAATATTGAAAGGGAAATGCTTAAAACAGTGTTGTAGTCAAGTCACCAATTCACCAGTCCAAGTCACTCTCGAGTCCCCACTTTTCGAGTCCAAGTCCGAGTCACCTAGGGAGAGTCGGAGTCGATTCCAAGTCCGAGTCACCCAAGGAGTGTCCAAGTCAAGTCCGAGTCACAAGTCTTCATGTATTAATCTTAGTGGATACAGTATATGTGTTGAAATGTAGCTGCTTCTCTACATTCCTTTTAGAGTCTATCTCATTCTCCTCCTTTGAACTGAGCCTGTTTGAGCTGGGACGGATTAATCCTGTACTCTGTGCGGTGGTCTACCGACCGCCCAAGTACAACAAACACTTTATAAAGGAGTTCTCTGAACTATTGGCCGGTATCGTGACAAACTATGACAGCGTTTTTAATTGTCGGGGATTTTAATGTGCATGTCTGTTGTATCTCTAAACCACTAGCTAAAGACTTTCTTGATGTTCTAGATGCTTTTAACTTCATACAATGTCTCTGGCCCTACGCAAGAGCATGGGCACACATTAGACCTAGTCTTATCCCATGGTCTGCTCATTTCAAATGTCAATTTGTGTGAGGCAGCTTTATCGGATCACCTGCCTGTGCTATTTGATTTTATTCTGCCCTGTCATAGTCTTAAATCATGCGCTGCTGTCCGTCACGGTCGTATGATGAAACCCTCCACTGCTGCTAGTTTCTCCCCTGCATTTGTAAACTTAGCCCAGTCTGATACTATGTCCTCTGACTCCATGGACACTGAGCTATTAACCTCAGCCTTTCTCTCTTCCTGCACTGGAGCTCTTGACATTGTTGCTCCCCTGAAACTCATGCACCCCAGAGCTAAATCTGAACCCTGGCTCAATGACGTCACTCGTGCCGGCAGGCTGAGCGCAGGTGGAAGAAGGACAAGCTTCATGTAACTCATGACATTTTGAAAGAGAGTTGGAGAAAGAGCACTGTAAAAGCTGAAAAGATGAGTTACTTTTCAGATATTATTTCTAGTCATTTAAACAAACCTTGTGTTCTTTTTAAAACCATTGATGCTATGTTAAACTCTCCTTTATCCACTTGTATTGATGCTTCAACTGAGGTGTGTGAAAAATTCCTCTGCTATTTTATAGACAAGATCTCCACTATTAGAGCCAGTATCTCACCACCCTCTTTTGACCCCTCCATTGACATCACATGCACTGCTGTCTTCCAGCAGTTTGGATCTGTGTCGTTGTCATCTCTTAGTGACATTGTTGCTAAATTAAAACCCTCATCTTGTCCCACAGACCCAGTCCCTCCTCGACTTTTTAAAGAGATATGGGACACTATTGGATCTTATGTCCATACAATTATAAATAGCAGCCTAGAGTCCGGTTCTGTGCCAGTTTATTTCAAACAAGCGGTTGTGGCACCCCTGTTAAAAAATAAATAAAATATGGACACTTCTCAAATTACAGACCCATCTCGAAGCTTTCTTTTATTTCAAAAATATTAACAGTAAACTTGTGTCCAATTTGACTGTACAGGCCATGAACTCTGTATTTAAAACGGTGCTGGACCTGACCTATCCCATCACTTCCATGTTCTCTGGGGCTGCCTTCAACACCAGCATCTATAAAGTGTTCCTGGACAAACAAGCTGAGGTGAGGAATCTCCTAAAAAGTCATTCTCAAGTTTGGAGTTCAAAAATGTTAAAATGTTTTGCTGCAGTAAGGTCTGCCAGACCCTGAGAGGTTTATGTTTATGAAGCAGTCACTGGAAAAAGGTACCTTTAGGACACTGTAATACTTTCTGTGCCCCCAGGACCTGTGGCTGCCATACTTCAACGTCACCACTGACATCACGGCCTCAGCCATGCGTGTCCACCAGGATGGTAAGTGAGAGCTGAGCTGACTGCAGTGGCCGCTTTATCAGATCACTATCGCCATTGGCTGAGTGTTTTTTTAAGATTTAGATAAGCTCAGGACATTACATCTGTGTGTTAGTTCGTACACTATTTGATAGCTTTAGACCAGCATGCATAAATGCCAGCACATACACATAAACACAAGAAAGGATGTTATTAATTTAATTTAACAAAACTCAATCAATAATACTGCTCTCTATGACCGAAAACTAATTTCTGAAATTGGCATTGTCATCAATTCTTGTATCAAAAATAATTAAGCATTGAATAATGCTGGCAGCAGACAGTCAAGAGTGAAATGGCAACCTAGCTAAAGTTATTTTCTAAGTGAATGTAATGCTATGCTATTGCACTCAAATGTTAGTGACACTAGCCCTTTTGCATTTCATATATTTATACAATAAGTCTCTAAATATTGTAGGCGAAAATGTGTGTAATATGCTTCATCTCGAGTGACTGCATGCTCTCTGATTTATGGTTTAAGGCGGGTGTACTTCGAACTAAATTGAAGTTGTTGCATTATAAAACTGCTGCTAAATAGTTACTAGGATTCCTTATGCGTTTGTGACGCTCCCACAATGCAGTTCGGCAAAGCGTGACGTCAAACCATTCAAAGTGAATGGGCAGAGGCGTTGAAGCTTCAACGCACGCCGCCATGTGGACGGGCCGCAATAGTTTCCTCACCGGCTGGAGGACTTTGCGTCTTGTTGGATATAGACAATATTAAGTTCCATACAACAGTGTAACATTTTTCTCAAATTCAATGACTACAATCCAAAAACACAAGGCTCAGAGATCATTTTAAAAAGCAGCAGCCATTTAAATCATATTATAGATGATTTACAAGCAATAATGTGTTATTGACTGGGGAAATAAACATACTACTTTCTTTAGCCAACATGCATACACTGCAGCCATCAAAGCCAAATTAATTCTTCATTTTTAGTAACAAAGCCCCTTTTTTAGTCTCCATAAACCTGCCAGTTTCAATCTTGTTTGGAGTACACCACGGCCAAGGGCTGAGACAGGTTTGACTTAATAAGTGCAAAAGAAAACACTTTCTAGATGTTTCTATGCCGGTGACTGTATTTAATGATATAATTGCAAATGTGTTCTGTTTGACTTGAGTAAATGCACCATCCCTAACATTAGCTGAAGCCCAAAAGACCTCCCTCACAACCCTGCAAATCCAGTTTGCCATTTTTCGATGCCATTTAACTTTTCAGTCAAATCATTTAATGCTACCACTGTCATGTACAGTAAGTTGCACCAACTTAAGACATAGCGAGTCTTAAGGCAACGTTCTGAATTATTATAATTTAGGCTGGTGACTGGATTTGAGGGGTTTTCTTATGTTAGCACCTTGTCATGTGTTTGAAATAACTGCTGGAGCAAAGCTTCCTCTCTCTAAATCCTTTTTCCTATCATTACTTTTCCAATCTTTTACAGCAATAGTTTCCTCCCCTTTATCTCTTTGGTTTCTCCTTTTATTTGAGTTCACTCTTTCTTTCGTTGTCTATTTGTTCTTTTAATTTTCCAATTTTTAACTATCTTTCAAACAGTTTTTATATCTAGAATTTGTATTTTCTGTCTCTATTAAACTTCTCTTCTTTCTTAGTAACTTCCTGCCTTTTCATACACTAAATTCATATAACTGTAGATTTTATATAGTTTAGTTATCTCCCACATTTGAGTCTAAAACTCCCTGATTATGCCCTTTGATTATAATCCTGACATCCGGTCTTTGTGCACATAGAGATATCACAGATCTGTCCATCCGTAGGTAACTTCATAGACAAATAACGTGTGTAGTTGCTGACCCCAAAAATGCTGACTCCTCTCCCATGTCCATATCAACATGTAGGATCCAGAACACTCCCCCCTGCTTCCCCCTCATGACTCCCTATGACCTCCCATTTTGATTCTATCATTCATCATAATTCTGGGCTTTCTGTAGTTTTTCTGGTGTGCTTTTGTCAAACATAGCTAGCTTGATGCTAACCTGAATGTGTCACTTTCGCTCCTGTTTGAATTACATATTTTATCCAGAGAGAAAAACAAATAAGACTAATATCTGAGAAAACTTAAGATTAAACACAAATCAGGAATATTTCCGGTAAAACCTTTTCCAGTTTCACCTGCAGTTTTCACTTCAGTCTGGAGTATTTAGTTAAACAGTAAACAGCTCTTCCTGATATCACGGACTCTATCTCAGTCTTTCTCCCTCTTTTGCCTCTCTCGTTGCCTGTCTCTCACTCTCTGCCTGTCTTCCTCCTACCTTGCTTGAAGAACTCGTCATCTAACACTAATACTACTTTTTATATGCCTAATGAACACATCAAAACTAAAACTTGCATTACTGTTTTTGGGTTGTAAATCTGATTTACTTAGATCTCGTTTCATTTATCCGACGTATTTGATATCATTCATATCACAGACTGTTTATTTATACGTAGTTTAAGTTGTGTTGTTATTGTGTTTTATTATTTCGGTATCTTGTCATCATTCTGAACAAAGTCCATTATACTTCCTTATCAGCCTTTGAAAGGTTATAATTAATTGGCCTAGAGTATGCTTTTATTTAAAATTGGCCTCTTAACGTTTTGTTAGATAGCACAGGTAGAAGTAAATTATTTTTGTTGACATTGTATTCCCCCTCCTCTCTGTTTTGCTCCTTGCAACCTCTTTCACTTTACTTCTCTTTGTTGCGGGCGTTTCTTACTCTAAATCTTTCTCTCTCGACCTTTACTCTCTTTCTCAGCATTCTTCTCCCTCTCTCTCTTTCTCCCTCTCTCTCTCTCTCTCTCTTTCTCTCTCTCTCTATACTCTATACTTTATGTCTTTCCTGCTCTCTTTATCCATCTGTGACGTTGAGTCGGGTCCATATTTGATGTGTTCCTCCTTCTACATCTCCATTTCCCGACAGGTTGCGTCTGGCGATATGTTAGAGCCAGCGCCTCCTACACCCCCTATTTACCTCCCCTGTGCGACCCCAAGGATGGCCACTTGCTTGTGGATGGTTGCTATGTTAACAATGTCCCAGGTCAGATTTTAAAAACCCGCTCACCAAAACATCCTCCTCTCATCCTTAAGTCGACAATCGACCACTCGGCGTCCCTCCTCCTCTTTCTTGTCCTCTCCCTCCCAAGTTCTCACTCGTAACTAACCCCACCCTGACCAGGTGGACACTGGGAGCCCATGGTTTGGAAGGAAAGACTAAATCCACTATACGTCTTTTGATTGAGCCAAGCAGTGCCTCATCTTATACTGGCCAATATTACATTAACTCCAATTGGCTTTTTCGATTCACCCACACAGCACATGTTCTACTGTTGGCTTTGCACAACCTCTAAATATAACTGCTGAGATTTAGACTTTCTTAGTAACTTTGAGGTTTTGCCCATGCATGTCTGGACGTCTATGGGACATAAAGAGATGCATGATGGTCCGGATTCTTCTGGCCCCCTAAGTAGATTTGCTAAACTTTTGAACCTTCCATTTAATTACCATCAAGTTCTGGATGAGGCTTGTATTCACTATTTGTAATGACCTTACGTGGCATTATAATGATCAAACTGATCGTTTGAATATCAATTAATCATGCGTGTTACCTTCTATTCTTTGCCTCGACTTTGAAATTAATTAAATGGGGGGTTATGGACAGTTTTAGCCCAAAAATCTGTTTGCATGCCCCCATTTGCTTTAATTCACCTTACTTTTCTCGGTTTACTGTTAAGGCATGCCAAATAAAGGTTTTCTTCATGAATTAAACGTCACGGGGGCTAAGTCATTGATGAACAAATGGTCATTTAGCGGGTGACATACCTTTTTAAGTGGTATGGATTGAGCTGGATTTTCCTTGTGAGATTAGGGACTGGGCAGTATTGTGTACTTCGATTAAAGGAAATCTAGTAGCGTTGCAGGAGACACTTAGTGGAGATAGTGATCGGCTGCACCATGTCAACATCGCATCTGTCTATCGGTCAGGATCATTGTGCGTTTCATTGGGCCTAAATGCGTCTGTCCTTTGGACTGTAATGCAGCTTGTTTTCCTTGTATTCTATAAGACGGTTGAATTGCTACCGTTTCATTTCAATCACTTCTACCAACAAAAACATGCGAAGCCTCCCCTACATGTACAGCACCTGTCCTCTCCCCTAGCTTTGCTTGCTTCTATGTGCATGCCAGTGTTGCGCACTGTGAGCCATATGTTTCTTTATATATTGATGGCATGGATTGCTTATTAATTTTTCTATAGATTTTTTATCATTATTTAGGATGATGTGTTCTGGATCCTGCTGTTGCCCTTTGTACATCATGTACAAAATACATAAAGCTGTAGGTTTTAGTGAATCCCCTCAAGTCATATTTCAGTAAATGGATTCTTCTTCAGCATTTACATATACTTCAAGCATAGATGCACCCCAACGCTTCTCTCTGTGGTGCTCCCTATCCTTCCAACCCATGCAGCACCCTTCCTGCTCCTGCCCCCTGCTGGCACTGAGCTGGACTGCAGGACTGGGCAGGCTGGGTGCTTCCCTGCCATGTTCACGGTGAAGAATCTCCAAATATTGTCACAGCATCTGCCGCTGCTCATTCTCTCACATCTAGACAATTAATACATTATTCTTTAATTATTCTCAATCAATATCATGATTGGTTTCATCTTACATTTTTATACGATTTTGCTTTAGAAAGAAGCTTATAACATGACCCCATGCCCTAAAGCACTGTTGTTGTTGTTGTTGGGACACTGTTTGGAGATTCAACCATCCTTGGTGCTCTGTGATGGTTGCCATTTACTTTTTTACCTTTACGCACAAGTCACACAGGGTCTCTGTGCAAGGTAATGAGGTTTGAGGTGGTTTACTACAGAGTGTAAAGGTGGGCAGAACTACAGTCCTAGCCTTTGCAGGGATCGGCTACCTTCTTTGTCCGACCTCCCTCTTATGTTGGGATTGTGGTCTGTGTCGACACTAACCTGAAACGTATAGCAAACATTATTGAGATGTTATCGACCTCCCCTTCCTCCTCCCCTTCCTGGTGTGTCAGGCTCTCTGTGGCGCTATGTGCGGGCGAGCATGACCCTCTCGGGGTACCTGCCGCCTCTCTGCGACCCCAAAGATGGCAACTTGCTAATGGACGGTGGCTACATCAACAACCTGCCAGGCAAGTAGAGGTGGTACCCCCTCTCACCCTAGAAAACAATCCTCAATGTCCATCAAACTCCTGTCCCACAGAGGAGAGGAGAGGGGAGATGGAGTGAGGGACGGGGATGATTATTATGAGTCGTTTTTTGTAGGCTACGGTAAGTATGTAAATTTGAGGTTTTCTTAATGCGAATGAATGGAAGTCAAGTTGTAGTGGAGGAGTGTGCTGAGTTTTCCCTGTCGGAATATGGAGCCAGTTCAAACCTTCAAATGAGACAAATTGTATCCACATTTTTGTGTTTAGTAAGGAAACGATTTCTATCAGACCCTGACATTTTCTTTGTATTACAAGATGGGGAGAATTCAGCATTTAAACTTGTGATGAGGCTGGATTCGAATGTAAATGAGGACACGGTCACACTTAAACACTTTACACTTTGTTATTCAAGCGATACCACATTGAAAAGGGGAATGTGTTATTAGCCTGTCAAACAGCCCGGTGTCAGAAAGGCGTCAAATAAAAAATGCTTAGAGGGGTTACCAACTGTATCAAATTGGAAGGGAAAAGAAGATTAGCAGTTCTTTACATTAAGACCATAGTGTGATTTTGCTATAATTATGCCATACGACACCAGTCTGCTTTGAGATATTAAAGTCAGGTTCCCCTCATGTCAAAATGAGCACTTGTCTGTAGAGCTGGGCAATATTTCACCTTGAGCTGAATCATACTGTGGTGATATGATCATATCATGTTATCATTAGGATGTGCAAATTAATGATTTCAAGCAAATTGTCATTTAAAAACAACAAAAGGAGTTATTGAAGTTCTAGTTTATCACTTATGAGGAGTTTGGATTCATGTAATTCATGAGTTTTGCTTGAACCTCAGTAAGATGTGTTCTATGGTTAAGATTGATATCAGAAAAATATCCTTCCTAATATTCTGTTAATAAAACAATATTGCCCAGCCATACAATTTGTGTTCATTAATACAACAATTACTTTGGTGTGCAAATGATAACTCCCCTTGAGTCGGTCTCTGTGTCGCTATGGTAAAGAACATATTCTGTCTAGAAACAGCAGGGCCATGTTTCACAGTGCTCTGGACTGAGCTGCTGTAATTCTCTCTCTGCTCGTTCTTGAGGTCTGTGAAAAGTGAGGCTTTGCTTTTTGGGTCCAAAGATTGATTTAACTCAAGGCTCTTTAAAAATCAACATTGTTTATTTCTGACTCTTGTTTCTCTGCCTGCTCTCTCAGGAGTTTGTGCTCAATCAGCTGCATTTTCTAGTTGTTCTTGGCACTATGGATCAGTGCGTTGGGCTTGTGGGACGTCTTCCTGTTTTTCTGTCTTAGAATAGGCTCAACACCACAAAAATGCTCGCTGTCCCAACGCTCGTTTTAACACTAGAAAGTCAGTGAGAAAGGTAATGACCTCTGGCATTGTGCCCATTGGCCAGGGAAGTCTAGATTTTCCACTTTCAAAGTTGCAGTGTTTCCTGTCACTAATTGGCTATAAATCCTCTGCAGTGTATCTGACCACTGAAACATTTTTGTGGTGTAAGTCTGTTCAAACATTGTGCTGCTAAAATTAATGTTTAATGAAATAAATATATATATATATATATATATAATAACACAGGATCCGTTGTTTTACCATCTCTGCTGCTGGATTTTGCCGTGCTGTGTTTGTGCGTCTGTGTGTGAATTCTGGTGGTTGCTACACGTTCAACAGCGGACATTGCGAGGAACATGGGTGCCAGAACAGTTATTGCCATCGACGTAGGTAGCCAAGATGAGACCGACCTCTGTAACTATGGAGACAGCCTGTCTGGCTGGTGGTTGCTTTGGAAACGGATCAATCCCTGGGCAGAGAAAGTGAAGGTACAGTTGGCAGCCCAAGGTTCTGGCTACTATTGGTGACTCAGCATCTTATGAATACTGAGTAGTGCATTTTTTTTAAATAAATATGTAGAAGAGGGGATCTGCTCTGTCTGCAGATTGCGAAATACATGTGTTAATTTCTGGTTCTTACACTGTTCCTTCCCCAGGTCCCCGACATGGCAGAGATCCAGTCTCGGCTGGCTTACGTCTCTTGTGTGCGGCAGTTAGAGGTTGTAAAGAAGAGCGCCTACTGCGAGTACATCAGACCGCCCATCGACCGCTTCAAGACCATGGACTTCGGCAAGTTTGACGAGATTTATGTAAGTAACTTTATAAATAATGCCTGTTTTTACCATCCACTTGGACACAAGGATAGTTCAATTACATTTTGGTGGTCAAAGGTCATGGTCACTTTAATCATTAGGCATGTCATGTGGTTCCCACTGCCACATCCTAAACACAATACCCAGCCAATTACCCACATTGAAGACAAGTTAGCCAAAGAGCTAGCAGGAAATGTGCTTTAACTCCGTAACTCTCTCTATTTTAGCTGTGAACACTAGCTGTACCTCTGTTACACCTCTGATTGCACCTCACACAATGATTCACTGCAGCACGTACAAAATACAGTTTTGAAGATGTATGTTCTTCTGAAGTATAGATCATTGCCGCAACTAGCAGCACATTTTAACATGAATGAAATGTTGCCAAATAAACAAAAAATAATTAAGAAACAAAGTTGCTATATTGAAAGTACCTTTTTATTTCTGTTTTAAAATACTTCAGGATGTGGGCTTCCAGCATGGCAAGTTGCTGTTTACTGGTTGGGCCCGAGGCGACATTATCGAGAATATGCTGAAGGACCACCGCTCAGCCGACTACAACGACAGCAAGAGAACTGACGTGAGAGCACACACACACACACAATTTGCATTTTTAAAAAAAAGTTTACTAATATTGAATTATAAATATGGTTGATGTATTACTACATACACATATAATGATGGTTTTTTTTGGTCCTTAGTCCTGCACGTGTCCAGCAGCTGACTTCACTGACCTTGCAGAGATTGTATCCAGGATAGAGCCGGTTCAAAGCTATGTGGCTACAGAAGGTACGACAACTTGCCAGTTTCTTCATTAACATTATCTAATAATATTTCCTGTTAAGAATGGTTTAAAATATTTAAACACAGCTTGCATACAGAAAATGTTTATGCTGCAGTCTCCTATAAAGGAACGATTAACCTTCAAGATCAGGTTCAATATAATCCTTGTAATGAATCAGGGGTCATCGCTTTTTCCGGTCAGTTTGATTGAAATACAGCAGGAGATGGCCCTGATATTTTATGCGTACAATCTAAACCAGCGGGTCAGTCACACAATAAATTCTCTCTGCAATATCTCCTCTAAATCTTTCCATTCAGCGGAGGAGTCAGACTGTCTGACGGAGTACGAGGAAGATGGCATGGACACAGTACGAGAGGAAGAGGGTGAGGAGGAGGAGGAGGAGGAGGAGGAGGAGGAGGAGGAAGAGGCAGAGGACCCAGACGATATCTCCCCTGGAGAGTGGGGCCAGAATGGAGTCTTTCAGACTGTAAGCACACACATAAACACAAACATGATGTGACCGATCCAAATAACTAGTCTTTTCTTTCATGGCATTTGAAAATTCTGGACCCATACCAATATTTAAAAGAACAATTTGGCCAAAACTGACTACTGTTTATTTTCTTGTTGTTGATTTGATTGGGAGTGAAAATTAAAATAGTGTCACCTGAAAAAATTAAAATTCGTGCCCGGAATATTTATAAAAAAAAAAAATAGAAGTTAATTGAAAAATTCAGGTTTTTGTTTTTATTTTGTGTATCATGTCATCCATTAGACAGTAGTTCATACTTTTTCTTAAAAATAAATTCTAGATTAATCGATAGTTTGGTCAATAAAGTGTCAAAAATAATGTGTATCCCGGGTTGTCAATCCAAAAGTGTGTGTACGTTTAAAAGAAAAAACTCTCTTCTGCTCTCTAGGATGAGGAAAAAACTGTGAGACAACGCAGGAAACTGGCCAGTGATTCCAACACCTCTGAAGTCTCTGACTGCTGACAAAGGAGTATGGAGGAGAGGAGGGAGTTTATACAAGAACAAGGGACAAATTACTGGTCCATAAACTGTAAAAGATAGAGACTTGGACCCCACGCTCAGCTCCTACAACTTCTGCAGGAAAACGCTGTTCATGCTCGAAATCCTTGAACATTCTTTGCATCGAGTGGCTTTCTGTTCACATTTTAACCCCACCGTCAAAATCTAATACGAACAGTCTTTTTATGCTCTTCCCTGCCCAGCAATTTCTCTCATCACTTTGCATCAAACTTACCGGTGCCAGAATCCCTGCCTGCCAAACCGGGACACAAACAAAACACAACAGGGACACCTAAAACTCCTAAATCACACATGTTTTTTTGTTTCAAATGGCAAGAAGGACCCTGTCTGTGTCCCTGAGTCTTTACGTGTGTCTCTACTGTTGGTACATTTTCAATTGCACTCAATTATTGAGGATTTAACGCATTACATAGTCCTACGATTTCTTCTGTGCACTGGATGAGTGCCTGAATGTTAGAATGACTGTTTTTGTGATTTCTTGAAGGAGTAGCAGGACACTGAAAAAATAAGTAGGGAATACATACAATAGAGCTGTAGTTAGTAAGAGTTATGCAGGTTTATTGTTACATGTAGAGAGCCAGGAAGGGCAGGCTGGAGGAGGAACAGATGATTATGTAAACACCAAAGCCGACTTTATATTGAATGAACAGAACAGAACCAGTGATAAATCTACTCACAGTGACTGGAGAAAAAGTGATATTTTCCCCGACACTACACAACAAACGAGTAGCGTGACCGCCTCTGTTTCCACAAGGTCACACACAAAGCACTCAAGGTTCCTGTGTATAGCGACAATAAGGAGTGTATGACAGCAAATCTGAGATTGCACAGTAATGAAAATCTTTCAACAATCTAGTCAACAAATTATTGTCGGATTGTACACAGAAACCCTTAGTACGTCTTAACTTCAAATGTGCAAAAATGCAACTAATTTAGCTATTAACACAATTAACATGGACCTTTTATAGATTGTAACAAGATTATATTATAATATACACAATGTTGATATTCATATATGTATATGAGGTGGACATTTGTAAATTAGAGCTTTGCTGAAAGACAAGAGAACCTACACATAAACAAGTGTTTCTTCTCTTAAAATGCATTCTGTTTTTATTTATACTTGTTAACTACTGGCTTTTTAAAATCTTTTTTTTTTTTCTGGTGGGGCTGGAGGGGGGTGTATTGTTTTAAATAACTTGGCTTTTGCTGTTTTGCACTGAAACATTTAAAGTATTCCTTGCTCAGAAGATGTTTGGTTTAATAATTGCCAACCTTAATACTGTATGCCAAGAAAATCTAAAGAATAAAAACAGATAATAATTTAATATGCATATTGGAAAATAAAAATAATATGCAGTATGTGGCGTTGTGTTTTTTCCCTTCTCTTTCTTATACCTTTTTTATGCATGTTTTGTCACAAAGCTGACACAGCTAGACACTTGCATACCTCCTTTTAAATATGTTGGATAATGAGCCAATCAGATTATCTTAAACTGATTTTCAAATACAAAGTTCCCACCAACGGTTTGTACTCAACACCAAAATCAACATTCGAAGCATGCCAAGCTTTTCCACTTACAGAAACTCTATGTGAAAAACTGAAGGTATGGTAGACATTTTTCTTACTGTGAAACCACAAATTCAAAGTTCACATGCTGTTAATGTTTTAAAAACGATTAGATTGACATCAGCGTCAAGGACAAAAAGAAACCAAGTTTGTAATAAGGAGATCTTCTGTTGTCTTGGTGTATGGTGATATTGGTTCCTACATTTATCCCTTTATTTATTACTTGATTCACTTGACGGGGTCAGAGGCTAGGGTACACACTTTTGTTCAAGGAAATGTATTAACATAAATGGGTCAGAGCAGAGGTGAGGCTACACACACTTTTGCTCAAAGAAATGTATGCAGTAGAAGTTGTTCCCCAGCTCTATCCTCCTCGGAGGACATTATTAAGGTGACACCTCAATGTGTGTTACCCTGGGTCAATCAGTTGGAAATAACCATCTACAGCTAAAAGCCTAATATGCTCAATTAACCCTTGATTGTACTGACAAGACCGTTTTCTCGACTGTAAACTAAATGGACCATACTATTCAAACTGCATTTGAAACATCCATGTTACTTTGTTATTTCACCATTCAACTAAGACATAACCTTCATAATGTATACAACAAGAACATAGGATTCAACAACGATAGGAATAAACATCTCTAAAAATCTGAATTAGTTCCTTCATTATTGTGAATTATAATGAATTATCTTTGATGAAGATGTGTAATCTGTTTAGTGTAGGCTACTACACTTCTGACAAAAGGCGGGCAAAGTTATGTATTGTAGAGCCGATGAACGGGAGTCAGAGGCAGTGCATTCAGAATGGATTTCCACACTTTATTATTATTAATCCAGACAACGTGAGGACATGAGTTGCTCTGTGTAACCAGCTAGCATGAATTAGCGCCATATAGACTGAGAGTTACGTCATCTCTGTTCACTCCTATAGGGAGGCGAAGTCACGCCCATCTACTTCCGGCCCATGGGACCCCGGAAGCGAAACATTTACATTGAATTCAATGGAGAGAGAAAACGTATCTTTTGATCCCGTTTGAATTGTGCCACGAACTACACATATGATGTTTGTCAATCTTAAACAATAAGTTCCATGTCAAAAAAGTCACATTTTGTCGTAAAACTGTTGAAATATAAGACTATGAAAAATACGCGACTACAAAGACTACAAATCCCAAATCCCATTCTGGCTCGCGTAAGTGATGTCACAGGCGATAATGCTCCAAGTGGTTGCGACTCGTAATTAAAGCGAAGAAGAAGAAGATCTCATAACTGATTTATTCCCTCCAATAAATAAGAGATTGCTAAAAATAAATTCACTTTTACAAGATGCCTGTGTGCTTTGTACCAGGTTGTAATCACATAAGTGATCATACTTATAGATCATAGCTCGTTCTATCGCTTCCCGTCTGATGAAAGGACCAGGAGTCGTTGGACCAAACATATCAGGTAATACACATGTTTTGCATGGAACACAGTCAAGCTAGCTACATAGCTAGTAGCGAGCACGTTAGTTAGCATCACATTACTTAGCCTTGTCATTTGTATTAGCCTTAACATGAAGTAACCCCAAATGTTAAACAGTAAGAGTAGTCATGATGGTAAGTATTTTGTGAAACATTTGAAGAGGAGCCTATCGCCCCCTCCGACAGGTGCTAAGGGGGCGGGAGGTAGGCTAACGGCACATTAGCATCTGCGATCTTTTCTACTTCATGCTATCTGCTCAAATGGTTAACATTGAACATTAAAAGATCAGGCAGTTCAGGGAGAGTCGAAGGAAGGCAGGCAGGCAGCTTTGCATGACATTTATTTATTTATAGAAGAACCATGCATACAAAAACATTAATCTCAGCAAAGAGAAGAGATGCAATATGCCAGATTATAGCTAATAGCTAATTTCCATCTGTGGTCCATTCTTCTGGACGTGTTTCATTGTGATGATAGTGAGTCAATCTGTTTGTTGTAAAGACAGTAGTTGAGTGATTACTGATAGAACATTATTAAAAGAGATAATTATTCAAAGTGTTGTTACTTTAAGGTGTTGTTACTGACCTTTTTCTCTTTTATTTCCTTTCCCTCACCTGTAACTGCTGAGACCCTGAGGAACATGCACACTGGACTGACCTGCTCTGGCAACCTGATTTCCACTGTACGTAATAGTATTTGGTTATGGTATATTATTTATATACATCAAAGGCACAATGCACCCCCCAGAGACACACATGTATTGAGTGTGATATTTTGCATAGGTCATGTGAAATCATCTTTACACACTAGAAAACTGTAGTAGCGGCAACTTGTTTTGAAATTGAATTTGTAATATCCGATAATGAAGTTGATCCGTTTTCTTTATTCTTCTCTCTTCTCAGCTCCATCCATCACCATGCTCTGTTCCTGCAGGTCCTACTTGCTAATCAATGCTTTATTTTTTTACACAATTACAAATAAAGTCAATGTATTGTATGACATGAAGTTGTGCTTCATTCGGAGTCAATAATAAATTAATTCTGCCTTCAACTGCACAATGATTGTGGACTGCACCGACATCCATGTAGCTGCCCCCCAGCTGCATCCGCGAGAGAGGGCTTAGACTGACCTGAGACCAGCACACCCAAACACAACGGCTCTTTTAAGAGCCACCTACAGTTTCAAAGAGTTGCAATCCTACGTTATTATAATTATTAAACTGGTGCATGTATGACTTAGTTTACTGAACCGTGATGAATGAAAGAAATTAGTGAGGTAGTGGTTTACTGAAGTTACAAAGACATTAATATATGAGTAACAGAGTAAACCTGATGTACTTATATGATTCTGTTTTCCTCAAGGTTGTGTCTTCCTGGTCGAATGTACTTATTGTAAGTCGCTTTGGATAAAAGCGTCAGCTAAATGTAATGTAACAGGTCAGTGTAAACACAAGCTTCTGTCAATTATGGATCACTTAAACTATTTATATAAAAATATGTAATAAAGTTCTAAAACAAGTATTCGGTATATTCCTTGATAGCTTTTGGAGAAGGTTGTTTTTAAGTTTACTAAAATCTATCGTTTCAACGGTTTCACTTTATAAAAAGGAACAGGTGAGTAGAGCATCATTGAGTTTCTTATTCTGTCAGTAAATTATCCAAATGAAATGTTTATCATTATTTTATTCAACCCTAAACAAATTGATTGTACCTTTTTAATAATGACCTTACATGGTCGGCAAAGTTAAATTAACTTCAGAAAATCAAATCTGTTCTGAGAAAAAACTAATAAATGTTTAAAGATAGGAACTTGCCATCCCACTGAAAAACAGTCCGTAGAGATTTAAAGGCGTAGTTGTAGTTCAGTCCAACGTTTCATTTGGATTCAATTCTCCAACAGTCAACTATTTTCATAAAGAATATATATATATTTTTCAAAGTCAACTTTATTGTCAATCTTACTCAGTTTGTGTTTATAGACAGAGAGATCAAAAAGACTTTTAAATCAAATAAAATTATACAATTTACAGATATGTATACAAATATATATATATATATATATATATCCTATATAATGATGGTGGACACTTCACCTCCAGCAGGGCAGATGGCTGCACAAGTCCATCGGGGGATGCTCCCAAAACACCGACTCACTCACTAATGCGGCTTTCACACCAGCGCTTTTCAGTTTCTAGCTCCGAGCGGGAGCTTTTCTGGTTCAGCTCCGGTTTCCCTTTTCAGCTCCCGCTCTGTGCACACCGCCCACTGGCGCCCCAGAGCTGCCCTTGCTGCGTCATGACGTCACCGTTTACATCGCTGATTTGCCCCCCAACGGCAGCTCACAACAACAACAACAACTGCGTCGGGTCGATGATCGTGTTGCTTTTGTATAACGACTTCTCCAACCTTATACTTTTCTCCAGAGTGCCGTGGTTCATTGTTTATTCATGTGTTTCTGCAGCATTTACCGACCGCTGCAGTGCTGGCTGCTCTTCCACGGGAGTTTATTCTCCCGTTAGCTCCCGTTAGCTCACACTGCAGCGGCCGCTCTAAAGTATTCACTGTCCGACTCACACAAGCAGCTGATGCATATCCCCAGTTCCCTTAGCCCAAGTGAATGTGTGTCAGTCTGAATTGACACTGTTTGGTATCACAACGCTGTAATGAAAGTTTCTCTGGTATAAAACGGGTGATGTTAGCATAGCAACCGAAGCTAAACTGACTACTTGCATCCGATAGCTGCAATAATACAAAACAACACGTCTGCCTCTCTCCACAATGATCGATAACAGCGAACGGATGGTCAAAGTAAGGCACAAATAAACAGAATCACACGAAGCCTGGTTAGTGTTGCCTGACTTTATAAAGTGTGTTTATAGGCACTACTGCTTGTAGGCAGGCATAACAGTCGACCCATGGGAGGTGGGTTTAGTTTCCTGCACGCCTCGACGTAAGAGAGACGTAAGCGACGTCACCTCTTAGCTCCAAAGCTCTTGCCTCTGGACCGACAATTTTTTGGAGCTGGAAATGAAGCGGATTCCGGAGCTAAGAGCCGGCGCAGCTCCGGTGTGAACTGGAAAACCCGGCGCTTTTCAGGCTCTAGCTCCGAGCCGGAGCTGAAAAGGCGCTGGTGTGAAAGGGGCAAAAGAGACCAGACTCGAACACTGTCTCCTGATAGGCCTGCACAAAAGCCTTCACCCCTTCGGCCTCGTTTACAACCCCCCAGTTGACAGCCATGACTCCGTCCAAGTTGTACCCCCCGAGCACCCTCTTCATGAGGGACGCTCGTGGAGTGGATGAAAGTCCCGACCGCAGCACAGCACCAAACTTGCTGGCTGTCAACCTGCCCCGCCTGTGTAACTGCCAGAGGATTTGTCCGCTGTCCTCCGGTGGCTGTCTGGATGGCAGCTTGCTGGTCTCTGCTCAGTCGCATTGAGGCAAGAATTGCCTCAAGCCCCCGACCCCCACGCCCCTTCACCAGCTCCGGCACGGTGACAATGGCCTGATGTTGAGGCCGCGGCTCTGGCTCAGGTGAAGCCATGCCATGCCACACTGTGCGCCCCTCAGTGCAGACCTGAACCAGTCTACATCCTGAGTGGCGATGTCTCTGGCCAGTGGGTTGTATGTCTCCTCTCACTGTTGGTAAAGTTGAGACACCGGCTGGACTACTTTGGAAGTGCCAGGCTTCCTCCACTGGCACTCAACATCTGTGGAGCTGATCTGCCACATGGCACATATTGCCAATGCTGCAGCGTGGCTGCATTTGTACATCCCCCCGTGCACAATCACAGACAGCGCTCTGCATCGCGCCATCGTCTCCCATGCAGATCTGTAAAAATAAAGTAAGTACCATGTTTGTTAGCATGCTATAATAGATTGAATGAGCAATAATACAAGGATGGTCCGGATCTGGGGGTGGGAGGGTTTATTTTTCCATAGTTTTGTCTGATTGTTGTTATTGTTTGTTTTTTCTGTATTTTTTGTAATGTGTGTTGTACTGGTTGTGATTGTACATTGTATTTTTCTAAATGTGTATGAATACATTTTTGAAAAACATTTGATCAACAATAAAAAAGGATTTGGTCAGGATCTAGACTCAGTGTGTAGTTTATTAATTAATCAATGCTCTCTACATTAGGAAAACACATACCAGTGTACCAGAGGGAGTCACGCACAGCTGTGCCTGGATAACCAAACAAATTGACAAGATAACCAAAACCCTTGAATCTACACACAGCAAATAAACTCAAATGACACAACGAGATGTAAAAGGAGATCACACATACAGTATAGTCGATATAAAACTGGCCGCTTCAATCTGAAGAGCAACTAAAACAAAACACGGGAGTTTACCTTGTTCTTGTGAACACTAATGTTATCCACAGCATACACAGAGACCACAAAGTTCTTAAGGAGAAAACTAGTTACTGAAACAAAACACGTTAGTGTACCTTGTTAGCTAATGTTAGCTAGCCTAGCTGACATTAACGTTACACATTGCACTCATATTACTCACCGAAACCTTGTAAAGCCGGAAAGGGAGGGACTTCGCCTCTCTATAGAGAGGCGAAGTCCCTCCCTTTCCGGGAGCCTCCATGGGACCCCGGAAACGTAAAATTATACATTGAAGTCAATGGAGAGAGAAAGGTTATCTTTTGATCCCGTTTTAATTGTGCCACGAATGACACATATGATGTTTGTCAATTTAAAAGAATATTTTGCAAGTCAAAAAAATAAAAATGTGTCGTAAAACTGTGAAGTTACACATTTTTTTGTGTGAAACCGCTGAGTGAACTACAGGTCTCTAGTCTCGCACAATACGCGTCACCATCACAAAGACGGCCGTCACGTTAGCAAATTTCACCTGTTTCTTTCAGAATGAGAATAAAAGTATAAAACGAGGTGAACATCACTACAAGTCTGGACACGTTGAGAGCTGTACATACACGAAAGGGGAGTTAGTCGGTTCTGTAAGAGCAGCGGGACCGGCTTTACAAGGTTTCGGTGAGTAATATGAGTGCAATGTGTAACGTTAATGTCAGCTAGGCTAGCTAACATTAGCTAACAAGGTACACTAACGTGTTTTGTTTCAGTAACTAGTTTTCTCCTTAAGAACTTCGTGGTCTCTGTGTATGCTGTGGATAACATTAGTGTTCACAAGAACAAGGTACACTCCCGTGTTTTGTTTTAGTTGCTCTTCAGATTGAAGCGGCCAGTTTTATATCGACTATACTGTATGTGTGATCTCCTTTTACATCTCGTTGTGTCATTTGAGTTTATTTGCTGTGTGTAGATTCAAGGGTTTTGGTTATCTTGTCAATTTGTTTGGTTATCCAGGCACAGCTGTGCGTGACTCCCTCTGGTACACTGGTATGTGTTTTCCTAATGTAGAGAGCATTGATTAATTAATAAACTACACACTGAGTCTAGATCCTGACCAAATCCTTTTTTATTGTTGATCAAATGTTTTTCAAAAATGTATTCATACACATTTAGAAAAATACAATTTACAATCACAACCAGTACAACACACATTACAACAAATACAGAAAAAACAAACAATAACAACAATCTGACAAAACTATGGAAAAATAAACCCTCCCACCCCCAGATCCGGACCATCCTTGTATTATTGCTCATTCAATCTATTATAGCATGCTAACAAACATGGTACTTACTTTATTTTTACAGATCTGCATGGGAGAGGATGGCACGATGCAGAGCGCTGTCTGTGATTGTGCACGGGGGATGTACAAATGCAGCCACGCTGCAGCATTCGCAATATGTGCCATGTGGCAGATCAGCTCCACAGATGTTGAGTGCCAGTGGAGGAAGCCTGGCACTTCCAAAGTAGTCCAGTCAGTGTCTCAACTTTACCAACAGTGAGAGGAGACATACAACCCACTGGCCAGAGACATCGCCACTCAGGATGTAGACTGGTTCAGGTCTGCACTGAGGGGCGCACAGTGTGGCATGGCATGGCTTCACCTGAGCCAGAGCCGCGGCCTCAACATCAGGCCATTGTCACCGTGCCGGAGCTGGTGAAGGGGCGTGGGGGTCGGGGGCTTGAGGCAATTCTTGCCTCAATGCGACTGAGCAGAGACCAGCAAGCTGCCATCCAGACAGCCACCGGAGGACAGCGGACAAATCCTCTGGCAGTTACACAGGCAGGGCAGGTTGACAGCCAGCAAGTTTGGTGCTGTGCTGCGGTCGGGACTTTCATCCACTCCATGCGCGTCCCTCATGAAGAGGGTGCTCGGGGGGTACAACTTGGACGGAGTCATGGCTGTCAACTGGGGGGTTGTAAACGAGGCCGAAGGGGTGAAGGCTTTTGTGCAGGCCTATCAGGAGACAGTGTTCGAGTCTGGTCTCTTTGTGAGTGAGTCGGTGTTTTGGGAGCATCCCCCGATGGACTTGTGCAGCCATCTGCCCTGCTGGAGGTGAAGTGTCCACCATCATTATATAGGATATATATATATATTTGTATACATATCTGTAAATTGTATACATTTATTTGATTTAAAAGTCTTTTTGATCTCTCTGTCTATAAACACAAACTGAGTAAGATTGACAATAAAGTTGACTTTGAAAAATATATATATATTCTTTATGAAAATAGTTGACTGTTGGAGAATTGAATCCAAATGAAACGTTGGACTGAACTACAACTACGCCTTTAAATCTCTACGGACTGTTTTTCAGTGGGATGGCAAGTTCCTATCTTTAAACATTTATTAGTTTTTTCTCAGAACAGATTTGATTTTCTGAAGTTAATTTAACTTTGCCGACCATGTAAGGTCATTATTAAAAAGGTACAATCAATTTGTTTAGGGTTGAATAAAATAATGATAAACATTTCATTTGGATAATTTACTGACAGAATAAGAAACTCAATGATGCTCTACTCACCTGTTCCTTTTTATAAAGTGAAACCGTTGAAACGATAGATTTTAGTAAACTTAAAAACAACCTTCTCCAAAAGCTATCAAGGAATATACCGAATACTTGTTTTAGAACTTTATTACATATTTTTATATAAATAGTTTAAGTGATCCATAATTGACAGAAGCTTGTGTTTACACTGACCTGTTACATTACATTTAGCTGACGCTTTTATCCAAAGCGACTTACAATAAGTACATTCGACCAGGAAGACACAACCTTGAGGAAAACAGAATCATATAAGTACATCAGGTTTACTCTGTTACTCATATATTAATGTCTTTGTAACTTCAGTAAACCACTACCTCACTAATTTCTTTCATTCATCACGGTTCAGTAAACTAAGTCATACATGCACCAGTTTAATAATTATAATAACGTAGGATTGCAACTCTTTGAAACTGTAGGTGGCTCTTAAAAGAGCCGTTGTGTTTGGGTGTGCTGGTCTCAGGTCAGTCTAAGCCCTCTCTCGCGGATGCAGCTGGGGGGCAGCTACATGGATGTCGGTGCAGTCCACAATCATTGTGCAGTTGAAGGCAGAATTAATTTATTATTGACTCCGAATGAAGCACAACTTCATGTCATACAATACATTGACTTTATTTGTAATTGTGTAAAAAGATAAAGCATTGATTAGCAAGTAGGACCTGCAGGAACAGAGCATGGTGATGGATGGAGCTGAGAAGAGAGAAGAATAAAGAAAACGGATCAACTTCATTATCGGATATTACAAATTCAATTTCAAAACAAGTTGCCGCTCCTACAGTTTTCTAGTGTGTAAAGATGATTTCACTTGACCTATGCAAAATATCACACTCAATACATGTGTGTCTCTGGGGGGTGCATTGTGCCTTTGATGTATATAAATAATATACCATAACCAAATACTATTACGTACAGTGGAAATCAGGTTGCCAGAGCAGGTCAGTCCAGTGTGCATGTTCCTCAGGGTCTCAGCAGTTACAGGTGAGGGAAAGGAAATAAAAGAGAAAAAGGTCAGTAACAACACCTTAAAGTAACAACACTTTGAATAATTATCTCTTTTAATAATGTTCTATCAGTAATCACTCAACTACTGTCTTTACAACAAACAGATTGACTCACTATCATCACAATGAAACACGTCCAGAAGAATGGACCACAGATGGAAATTAGCTATTAGCTATAATCTGGCATATTGCATCTCTTCTCTTTGCTGAGATTAATGTTTTTGTATGCATGGTCCTTCTATAAATAAATAAATGTCATGCAAAGCTGCCTGCCTGCCTTCCTTCCTTCGACTCTCCCTGAACTGCCTGATCTTTTAATGTTCAATGTTAACCATTTGAGCAGATAGCATGAAGTAGAAAAGATCGCAGATGCTAATGTGCCGTTAGCCTACCTCCCGCCCCCTTAGCACCTGTCGGAGGGGGCGATAGGCTCCTCTTCAAATGTTTCACAAAATACTTACCATCATGACTACTCTTACTGTTTAACATTTGGGGTTACTTCATGTTAAGGCTAATACAAATGACAAGGCTAAGTAATGTGATGCTAACTAACGTGCTCGCTACTAGCTATGTAGCTAGCTTGACTGTGTTCCATGCAAAACATATGTATTACCTGATATGTCTGATCCAACGACTCCTGGTCCTTTCATCAGATGGGAAGCGATAGAACGAGCTATGATCTATAAGTATGATCACTTATGTGATTACAACCTGGTACAAAGCACACAGGCATCTTGTAAAAATGAATTTATTTTTAGCAATCTCTTATTTATTGGAGGGAATAAATCAGTTATGAGATCTTCTTCTTCTTCGCTTTAATTACGAGTCGCAACCACTTGGAGCATTATCGCCTGTGACATCACTTACGCGAGCCAGAATGGGATTTGGGATTTGTAGTCTTTGTAGTCGCGTATTTTTCATAGTCTTATATTTCAACAGTTTTACGACAAAATGTGACTTTTTTGACATGGAACTTATTGTTTAAGATTGACAAACATCATATGTGTAGTTCGTGGCACAATTCAAACGGGATCAAAATATACGTTTTCTCTCTCCATTGAATTCAATGTAAATTTTTCGCTTCCGGGGTCCCATGGGCCGGAAGTAGATGGGCGTGACTTCGCCTCTCTATGGACCACTTTTTTACAGCAATGGCGGATCGTGGAGCCTCGCAATCGTTCCCCGGAAGTTAGCGCCAAGGGTAGCAGAGCTGTGGAGTTGCAGCATAATAGACCGTTCGTGACGGACTTTTAAAGGTAAGAAGAAGTTTAAAGATTTATATTGCGGATATTATCAGTACATCTGATTCAAATTAACATGTGTATTAAAGGATGTCAGTGGATTATCCCTAAATTAGTAGATTTAGGGAACGTTTACAGATAACAAATTAAGCTAGGATACCGGATCAAGTTAGCAACACACGCTGAACAGCCTTTTAATTGTAAATTCCGTTCTCTTAATGTCATTTCGTCCAACGTTGTTCAATTAGAGAAGAGGGGCTTCTAAACGGGATTGTATGCGGGGTGGAGGGAGTTAAATATTAGATAAATATAACTTTGGTGCGTGTAAGAGTGAGTGTTTTTAGCAGAGCCATATTGTGTCCTTGTGATTATTTTGATTATTACCTGTTTGTATAATGTTGCAGCTCAGCTGATTTTGGATTGATGGCAAAGGGAGAGGGACTTAAGTGAGAGTGAAAAGACAAGGTAAGTTTAATACTACTGTTTTATATAAGTAAGCATACTAAACATGTATTCTATCACTGTATTATATAAGTAATCTTGTTAGTAACCTACTGTATGGCAGGTGGAGGGGCAGTGATGTTACAGGTGGAGGAGCAAAACTGCAAGACTGCAAACTCACAAGACAGAGAAATCAAAGTTTGTTCTCCAGAGAAGAGGTTGATTTCACTTCAATTTTTTATTTCATATTTTCTAAAGATGTGGAAATGGCAAAAAAAAAAAACTTAAGAGCTGTAACCAAGACAACTGTAACAACATGAGTAGAGAGCCACCAAGGTTTTTCAAGTCCCTCTCTTACTCCATTTTGCCAACCCAAACTTCCAGGTACATGACGGGACACCTTGCTTGTTTTTGTTGTTTGCGCTCCTCTGGCTGGGTGCTGGCAGGTGGAGGGCAGTGATCCCTTACCTTCTTCCCTCAATCTTTGAGACTAATGTAAGTAGAAGACATGGCACTGTACATTTTCGAACATTTCAAATATTATACCACTTAAAAATAAGAAATATTACTTTTGTTACTAAGAATTCATACTTATTATACCTGTGTCACCTTTCACACTATAGCTGTTGTAGAGGCTAAGCCAACGCTTTAAGCCTCTGAGGATCCGCTTGGTGGGTGTAATTGACGCACACAAGTTTGCTGCCGAATAAAGGTCAGAAACAAAGTTTCCAGTTTGAAACAGTCCATTTATTTCCATTTTACTGGTTTCCATTTACTTGCTTCTTTCCATATTCACCACACGATATTACCGTTTACACAATACCTTTGCTTTGCTTGTAATCCCGTGTTTGTGTGTGTGTGTTCTCCGTGTGTGCTCCTTGTGTGTGTGTTCCGTGTGTGCTCCTTGTGTGTGTGTTCAAAAACTGTATGGGCCTTCCGGCGGAACCTCTCCCCAACACACACAGGTTCCTACCTTTATACCCACAGTTAATTGGCTCCTACAGCTGTGATCATGAGCTATGGGCTTTGTAGATACAGGTCCCGGGGTGAATCGTGGTGCAGGGGCCCTTCTCTTTTTGACCACAGGGCGATGCACGAAGATGGTGGGTATAGCCTCTGCTCTCAGCCTAGTCTTGCCCTTTTTTGTCTTGACAAACTGGTCTGCATCAAAATGTACCTGCGGAGTGACTTGAGGTTACTTCACACAGAACAACTCAGTTTTGTCTGCCCACATACATATTCCATAGTGGTTGAATACACAGTATTAGGAAACACTTTATACTTACTGGACATGTTATACTCATTACATACTGTATATAAAATATGACCAAGAATGTGAGACAACTTTATAGAAATTCATATCACATCTGTTACTGATGCCATTTGTCATACTTTGTTAAACTCACAAATAATAAAGTCCATAACTTCAGTTGGGAACAAAGACCACACCTTATCTCCCCAAGGCAATTTCCCATCCAATAGGTGTGCTATATAGGTGTGTATAACCCTTTCTCCTGTCTGTTACTCCCTCTTTCAGCACAAGAACCAGAGGGGGATTCAATGGAGCCTGAATACCTGCACTGAGACCCTCACCCTGCACCCTGAGTCTCAACTCTCAGTGTTTTTCAAGCCTTTCCCTGTTTTTTTGTATTAAACATAACATTAAGCTTTCCCAATGGTGTGGTTTTCGTTTTGTGAAAAAGTGCAAATGCAGTGTTTGTATATAATTACCTCACATATTTTTTTGCTGTTGGTCGTGAAATTGCTCCTGCTGACTTGAGCCAGCCATTTTTTCCTCCGCTCTGTGTCAGTGGGGAAGCCGTACATTCGTACTCCTTTCTCGGAGCGATTTGAGCATCCCCAGGCAGTACAGCAAACCATGGTGGCGACTAGGAGGCAGCACAGCAAACCAAACCAGGACAACACGGAGGAAAAGGCACAGACAAACTGCATAATATGCTATTCAATGTTTATTGAATTCCATGTATTTGCAATGGATGTTCCTAAAACAACACATTTAACATCATCATCATCATGCTGCTGCTGCTGCTGCTGCTAGTCCTTTGATAGTCACCTGTCCTTTCTGAAAGCCATAAAGATGACATTAGTCATTTAGTCCTCAATTATCATGGGATTACTGAAACTACCATGAATTTAAGAAAATGGTAGAAATTAATCTAATCTGAATTTTAAAGCATTACTTTAGATACCCTCCCTCTAAAAATATCAATAAACATTAGAAAGTGATGCTCCTGACTACCATACAAGTTTAAGAAGATAATATTGGTTTTAAAGAATTCAAAGCTATAAATAAACGGCAACAGGCTCTTTAACCAAGGCACTGTTAGCCTAACATGTAAACTAGTTATTCACACTAATCCTAATATTATTACTTAAAGGTGGGGTAGGTAAGTTTGAGAAACCGGCTCGAGATACACTTTTTGTTATATTCCATGGAATGCTCTTAAAGTGGAAACTAGGAGAATTCAAACCAGAGTCAATATCGGAGTAGCTTTTCAACGATGGCGACTACTGATGGAACACATCTATGGGGGTTATTCCCTATCTTTATTTAAGAGCGTGGTATTTAAATTTGAGAGCATACTTTATGTATTTATTTCCCTCAAACCCTGTCCTCGCACTCAAATAGTGCCTGCATGCACTTAGATTCGCTCTGCTTCTGCTCAAACTGTACGCTTGCACTCAGATATATTGCTGCTTACAGATTTGTTCTGCTCTGTGCTCTCAGATTTATTCTGTGCGCGCTCGAAACTTTTGTGCAACAATCCTGTCAAAATCCCTCAACCAGGAGGCCAGGTGTCCTTGCGGGTGCGTTCACTTTACTTATTACAGCGTCCCGTAAGGGCGGTTACTCTTTGGTTTGTCTTTGGTGCGATGACAGGTGTTGAGTGAAGGAAATCAATAAAGTATGCTCTCAAATTTAAATACCACGCTCTTGAATAAAGATAGGGAATAACCCCCATACACACCGAGTTGAAATCTGACACCGTGGTCGCTCTTTTTCTCTTGGACAGGTAATTATTTAGGTGTTTATATTATGAAGGTAGATATGGTGCAAAATGCGAGAGCGTGAAAACCTGATGTGAGCACTTGCAGAAAAAAAATCTGAGCTTGTGTGCATACATTTACACTTGTATAAAATATCCACGTAACTGTGAACCAAATGTACACTTGTATAAAATATCCACGTAACTGTGAACCAAATTTGAAGTCACAGAAGAAAAAAAAAAGTTTTGTAGCTTGTAGAAAAAAAATGAACTTAGTGATGAAATGTTCACTTGCAGAAAAATACATATTTTTTAAATATATTTTCCATTACAACTGCAACTTTATTTATTACAACCTCTCAAATCAGTCATTACAACTTGACGAATCTGCTCTGTGGCAGTATAAATCGATAGTTACGGCTGTAACTACGGTTCTATGAGTCCCGGATGACCGCCAGAGGCGGTGCTTTAGCACTGGATATGTCCATCGCGCGCATGCGCAGCTCGAGTACCAATAACAACAAAGTCACCTGTGACCCACGTGACACCGGCTATATCAGCCGGTATTGTCAGAGGATCTGTTCCCCGAATCTTCTCGCGAGCACACAAGAATTCTGAGTGACAGGGAACTCTGGCGGTCATCCGGGACTCATAGAACCGTAGTTACAGCCGTAACTATCGTTCTATTTCATCCCTACTGACCGCCAGAGGCGGTGCTTTAGCACTGGATGACTTATACCAACAATGTCATGAAGAATCCAAGCCCTTGCTCACCACTGGAAGCAGCGGAGCTCGGCAAAAGGACCACGCCCAAAGAATGGGGAGTGGCGACATTGACCTGATGACAACTGGAGAATGTGCCAGAAGACGCCCACGACGCCGCGGCGCAGATGGTCTCCAGGGGCACCCCTCTCAGGGCAGCCCAATATGTTGAGATGCCCCTTGTAGAGTGGCATCTCAGCCTGATGGCAGGGGGCGGCCACTGGCCCCGTAAGCCTGTGAGATGGTATCGACAACCCAGTGGGGCAGCCACTGGTTAGAGGGCCTAACCTCCTTTAGTGCCGCCAGGGCAAACTCAAGAGTTGCTCCTCCTGCCGTATACAGGCAGTAGCCTTGATATACGCCCTTTGGGCACCCCCAGGGCACAGCAACTTCGATGTGCCGCACTCCTGAATGTCAAAGCGTGCCAGCTGGGCAGGCTGATTGAAGTGAGTTTGTGGAAGGACCCCGGCGGGAATGCCACATTTGCCCAAAGGGCAACGCCTGAGAGTCTCACCTCGGGCATGTATTGTTTATGGAGAGGACATGCAACTCCCCGACTCACTTCCCTGAGGCTATGGCAAGCAGAAATGCTGCCTTCGTGGGCAGCCACCTAAGTCCCACCTGGGCCAGGGGCTCGAAGGGAGGAGATGATAGGGCATCCGGCAGCAAGGGCAGGTCCCAAGCCGGAGCCCTCGGGGTGCAAGGGGGACGCTGCCGTAAAGCCCCTCTCATAAAGAGGGACACCGACCTGTGGCACCCCGCCGTGGCGCCGTCGACCCGAACATGTTGGGCAGAATCGCAGCCACATAAATTCAGAGTGGAGTGAGAACGTCCACTATCTAGAAGGGACTGTTGTCTAAGCAACAATGTACATGCTGTCCCCAAGGAACACGCACATTCTTGCCCCCCAGTTGGAGTAGAAAGTGCGTGAGTGCAAGCTGCACGGCCCGAAGCTCTAGCACGTTGACCCGGCGCGCACTCTGCTGGGCAGACCACTGACCCTGAACGGTCCTGCCCTGCCGCACTGCACCCCACCCTGAGAGACATGCACCTATGGTGATGGTCTCCTGGCGGGATGGGATGGCGCCCATGGGCACGCCTACCAGGAGATAGGCCCTGCCCCTCCAGCGTGACGGAGAGTGGAGCAATGCTGCGACACCCTGACTTCACTGTGCCTGTGCCACTTGGCGTCCAAGTGAAGGCTGTTCAGCCACATCTGCATGGGGCGCAACGACCGCGGGCCTAAGGGCCCAGCGGCCGAGGCAGCTGCCAGTCTGCCCAAGGGCCGGAGGAACTGAATATAAGGCACCCTCTTGCCCGGCCCACGTGGAAGTAGGCATCCCTCGGTTGGGAACCACTCCACCTGTGCGTATGCAGTAGTCAGCATATAGAATGGCAGCACCTTCAGTAATCTGTTGATTCCTCTGAGGTCCAAGATCGGGCGAAATCCGCCGACTTTCTTGCTCACGAGAAAGTATGCCGGGTAGAACCCCCTGGCTAAGCAGAGGGTCTTACTGGGTTGATTGCGTCCTTGGACAAAAGGACGGACAACTCTTGGCCTAGAGGTAGGGCCCCTGCCGGATCGCTGACGACTGTCAATTAGACCCAGCCGAAGGCTAGGGGCCGGAGCTGCGGTCCGTACCCCTGGGTTAAGGTGAAAACCACCCAAGGGACGGAAGTACAGACTGCCCAGAAACTGAGCTGCTGCTGGGAAAGCAGCCGCCGACCACCCCCGGGATTTCAGAGCCCAGCCCCCCGGACCCTGGAGCCTCTTGGGGGGTTCCGGTAAGGCTCTGGAGCACGAGGCCGCCTGGAAGGCGGGCGACATGGGGCACGAAAGTCATTGGGAGGCGGTTGAGTGGGCCGCTAAGACCTCTGCAGACCACCCCTGTAATCCGGCGGCTGAGTGCGGCGGCTGAGTGCGGCTGCTAGAGCGGCCCCTGGGCCTGCTGGGAGTGGGCACAGGTCTGCGAGGACCCGAGTGCTGCTGCCTGGTCTGCCTAGCTTGGGCGGCACGCTCCAGTGCCTCCAGGGCAGCTGATCTAAACAGCTCTAAACAGCTCACCCCCCAACCGAAGGAGGGGGGGGGGGGGCTAGCAGCCCCTACACCGGGCCCAGGCTGAAGAGGCGACTTCATCATGCCCCTATCGGCAGCTAGCCGATCCACTTTAGAGGACAGCCTGTTTCTAGTCCTTCTATTGGGGGGAGCACACATAGCCATCGCTCCCTCAAGTCGCCGGGAACGGCCGAATTGATCTGGAGGAGGACGTGACAAGGAGAGGTGTCTGTTGGCTGCTGCCAGACGTTCCACCTCAGTGATTCGAGCCACTCTGAGCACCCGAGCTCATGCAGGCGTTTACCGTGAGAACCTCCCTCAGATGCTCGAATTTCGTCCCCACTGACCGCCAGAAGCAGCCGAGGCAGGAGGGGCAGCGGTCGTGGCCGTCCTCGGGCTCAAGAGAAGCCATACAGGCGCTACATGAATGAACCATTCTGTAGGTAGCCAGATGCAGCGTAGCCGGGAGCGGGTGCGGGAACCCAGCCTTCACCAGCTACCTGCTTAATGGAAAGAGTAGAGCGTTGCTGCTACTCGCCGAACAGAAAGAGGGATGTAATTACACCCACGTTACCGGCAGAGGGAGCGGGAGCGAGAGCACTGCCTTCACCTGGCTGGATTAATAAACACGGCAATTCAGCGTCTACCAGGAGCGGGGGCGAGAACACTGCCGGCTGAGTTAGAGACGAATGCCAGATGCAGCATAACCGGGAGCGGGTGCGGGAACGCAGCCTTCACCCGCTACCTGCTTAACGGAAAAACAGGGCAGTTCCGCGTCTACCAGGAGCGGGTGCGAGAACACTACCTTCACTGGTTGAGTTAGAGACGAATGCCAGATGCAGCATAACCGGGAGCGGTTGCGGGAACACAGCCTTCACCAGCTACCTGCTTAACAGCCGCGCCGCTACTCGCCCAACAGAAATAGGGATGTAATTACACCCACGTTACCGGCAGAGGGAGCGGGAGCGAGATCACTGCCTTCACCTAGCTGGATTAGTAAATAAGGCAGTTTACCAAGAGCGGGGGCGAGAACACTGCCTTCACTGGCTGAGCTAGAGGCGAGTGCCAGATGCAGCGTAACCGGGAGCGGGTGCGGGAACACAGCCTTCACCAGCTACCTGCTTAACGGAAACCAGGCAGTTTAGCGTCTACCAGGAGCGGGGGCGAGAACACTGCCTTCACTGGTTAAATTAAGACGAATGCCAGATGCAGCGTAACCGGGAGCGGGTGCGGGAACACAGCCTTCACCAGCTACCTGCTTAACGGAATAAACAAGGCAGTTTAGCGTCTGCCAGGAGCGGGGGCGAGAACACTGCCTTCACTGGTTAAATTAAGACGAATGCCAGATGCAGCGTAACCGGGAGCGGGTGCGGGAACACAGCCTTCACCAGCTACCTGCTTAACGGAATAAACAAGGCAGTTTAGCATCTACCAGGAGCGGGGGCGAGAACACTTTCTTCACTGGTTAAATTAAAGACGAATGCCAGATGCAGCGTAACCGGGAGCGGGTGCGGGAACACAGCCTTCACCAGCTACCTGCTTAACAGAAAAACACGGCAGTTTGGCGTCTACCAGGAGCGGGGGCGAGAACTGCCTTCACTGGTTGAGTTAGAGACGAATGCCAGATGCAGTGTAACCGGGAGCGTGTGCGGGAACACAGCCTTCACCGGCTACCTGCTTAACGGAGAAACAAGGCAGTTCCGCGTCTACCAGGAGCGGGGGCGAGAACACTGCCTTCACTGGTCGAGTTAGAGACGAATGCCAGATGCAGCGTAACCGGGAGCGGGTGCGGGAACACAGCCTTCACCAGCTACCTGCTTAACAGAAAAACAAGGCAGTTTGGCGTCTACCAGGAGCGGGGGTGAGAACTGCCTTCACTGGTTGAGTTAGAGACGAATGCCAGATGCAGTGTAACCGGGAGCGGGTGCGGGAACACAGCCTTCACCGGCTACCTGCTTAACGGAAAAACGAGGCCGTTTGGCGTCTACCAGGAGTGGGGGCGAGAACTGCCTTCACTGGTTAAGTTAGAGTCGAACGCCAGATGCAGTGTAACCGGGAGTGGGTGCGGGAACACAGCCTTCACCAGCTACCTGCTGAACGGGAAGAGTAGAGCGGTGCTACTACTCGCCGAACAGAAAAAGGGATGTAGCTACATCCGCATTACCGGTAGAGGGAGCGGGAGTGAGAGCACTGCCTTCACCTAGCTGGGTAAAATAAAGAAACTTAACAGTATACGCAAGACGTTAGCCGAGCGGCTGCTGCTAACGATCAAGCGAGATCAAGTCAAATAACACACATGTTTAAGACCAGATAACTAGCTTCTAAAGAATAGAATAGCACAGAGCCGTAGTTACAGCAGTAACCATGGCCAGGGCTCACACGGCATCTAACCGTAGTTACAGTAGTAACTATGGCCAGTACTTACACGGCTTAGCACCGTAGTTACAGTCGTAACTCTGGCCAGTACTTGCACGGCTTGGAACCGTAGTTACAGTAGTAACTATGGCCAGTACTTACACAGCATAGAGCCGTAGTTACAGTAGTAACTCTGGCCAGTACTTGCACGGCTTGGAACCGTAGTTACAGTAGTAACTATGGCCAGTACTTACATGGTTTAGAACCGTAGTTACAGTAGTAACTATGGCCAGTACTTACACAGCATAGATCCGTAGTTACGGTATTGCCTATGGCCAGTACGTGCACGGCTTGGAACCGTAGTTACAGTAGTAACTATGGACAGTACTTACGGCTTAACCCCGTAGTTACAGTATTAACTATGGCCAGTACTTACACAGCTTGGAACCGTAGTTACAGTAGTAATTATGGCCAGTACTTACGGCTTAGAACCTTAGTTACAATAGTAACTGTGGCCGGTGCCTAAAAGTGTCAGCCAACGGCTGCCCACTAGACAATATAATATTGGGAGGATGAAATCCTCCTTAATGGCCATACATGCAGAGCACACGGCACACACAGTGAAGATTGTTCTCTGCATATCGTCCTAGTGCTAGGAGTCTAGTACTAGGAGCAGTAAATACAACGATATAGCGCTACTGCAACCACACCATGCGTCTACCGGGAGCAGCAGCGAGAGCACTACCCTCACCGAGTTAAATAATGAAGCTTAACCGTACATGCAAGGTGTTAGCCAAGCGGCTGCTGCTAACAATCAAGCAACCAAGTCAGAACACAATGTTAAGACCAGATAATTAGCTTCTAAGAAAGAGAACAGCCCGCATAGAACCGTGCCTGGTTACAGTAGTAACCTCACATGCCGAGCACACAGCACCCGCCATGAAGATGTTCTCTGCATATCATCCTAGTGCTAGGAGTCTAGTACTAGGAGCAGTAATACAACGATCTAGCGCTACTGCAATCAAACCCTATGCTACAGGGAGCGGGAGCACTGCCCTGAGTTAATAGTTAAGCTCAACAGCAAGGTGTTAGCCAAGCGGCTGCTGCTAACAATCAAGCGACCAAGTCAGAACAAAAATGTTAAGACCAGATAATAGCTTCTAAGAAATAGAAAGTACTTACCTTACTTTCTGCATCTAAACGAAAAACGGGTTTAAAGTATGACCCTCTGGGCTTCCATACTAAATTGAATGAGGGACGCAGCCAAAGCTGGGACTCAAATGCTAATGATAGCTCGGGCACAACGCCACAAGCAGAACTTTCAAAAGAGCATAAGGGCAACTTTATGGGAGAGGAAGCGGGAACACTGTCGTCACCAGAAAGTCTAAGCCACAAACAATAAGACGGTAATCAGGACAACTTGGCTGGGAGAGGGTGTGGAAACACAGCCATCACCAGCAACAAGCTGACACCAACCTGTCTGTCGAGGCTCTACACAGCCGGCCGCAGCTCCTGGAGGACGCGTCTAACGACCCGTAGCTCCGACTGTCAGTCACGAAGCTCCCCGCGGCCAGCTGTTTGCAGAGAAATCCCTCAGATCAAACGCTCAAACCTGAACGCTGTAGGCTACAAAAACGTAGCCACGGTACCCTCGCGCAGCGAGAAGATGAAAGGAACAGATCCTCTGACAATACCGGCTGATATAGCCGGTGTCACGTGGGTCACAGGTGACTTTGTTGTTATTGGTACTCGAGCTGCGCATGCGCGCGATGGACATATCCAGTGCTAAAGCACCGCCTCTGGCGGTCAGTAGGGACGAAATAGAACGACGAATCTGCGGTCTTGACTTTTGCTACACTTCTTGCGATAAATGTGTCGCAAAAGTAATTTTCACCTGTAGATGTGGGGGGAGGGAGGGGGGTTGGAGCGAAGGGGCGGAGCTATCAGAAGGACGAGGCTCGGGTGACTGGAGACTGCGGGGCTAACGGTCAAATGCTTGCTTGGTCAAATGAGCAGCGCTTCATTTTTGAGTGCGCGATTAATAGCGTATTTACGGTAATCGCCGAGAAGTGGCGCTGACGCTAGTACAAGTGTTTATGCTATATTTGATCAATCAATCAATGATATTTGATGAGGGATAAAATGATTTTCAACCATAAGTTCTTAATAAAATTGGTACTGTTGGACTCAGTACATGTTAGACTACTACCAAAAATACAATCAAGTAAAAAATTGCGATTAATTTGCGATTAATCGCGATTAACTATGGACATAATGCGATTAATCGCGATTAAATATTTTAATCGAGTGACAGCCCTAATTTTTATTTCACATTTGATTGATAAAACGTTCAAGAAATGCATGGCTATTGCTTATTATTCACCTAACATTAGCAAAAATGTAAGAATATTTACAAATGACAAATTATTCTACATATCATGTTAAAATTACATATTCCAATTCACACCATTGAATGACTGGATTGTACATCTCAATAGATGTATGTGTTAAGTATAATGTGCAATATTGACTATACTGTAATTATTATACCCTCCATAAATGAATGCATTGAGGTCAATTATATATGGGTGACCTTCTAAACCTGCAGATAAGGATGGTGCACCTGACTATGACTTTATTTTACTACACCTGAACAACTTTCACTATTCTGTGCACACCCTGCACACATTGATGACTTTTATCCGCAGGCAAAGCATTTGAAATAGATGCTATGAGTAGGGTTGGGAACCGAAACTCGGTTCCAGATAAGAACCAATAAGAAAATGCCGGGTACCGGGTACCCATACAAAATACACAATTTAGGTTCTGCTTAACGGTTCCTAAACGCGGTAGACCCTGTATTTCAGCGGGTCCGTCTGCGCCGCGGTGACACGGTGGAATACAGGGCGGAATACAGGGCGGACCTGGAGAATCACAGAACGGCCGGTCGTCAGCGGGCCGTTGACAGCACTGTGCCTTGTCTTTTTCTTTATGGCCATAAAGAATAAGAAAGTGGAATACAGATCCAAGGCATCTCAGCAAGATAATCAAATCTGCTCCTGTCAGGGCAGCAGAGTTAATTAGAATGATTATTATTTGTGTTATTATTATTCAATAATCATCATGCTTTACAATGGTTACTTACCCTGCTAAGCCACCAGACAACAGGAGTAATAGGAATGTGCGTGAAATCATTAAATTCAGTCTTTGCACGAGATTTAACTCTGTTTTTATAGTAGTATTGAGGTGAAACCCACCGGATTACTTGGCATTGAAGTCAGATGGAAAGCGTAAGCTAGTATACGCGATACATCAAGGATGTTAAGTCACTTGAGCTGCATTCCTGCCATGTTTTCTATAGCTGTCATCATCTTCAATACAATATGTTGATGCATCCAACAATGCAGTACTTATTGGAGTTTGGTCCTTGAATGAATGTGTGAATAAAACAGTAAAAATAACGGGAAGACGTTTAGAACAATACTAGTAAAAGTTAACAGAGAAATGTAAATGTGTTTAATCCATAGCAACATGTGTTTCATAAGGAGACATGAAGCATCCCTTTGGCTCAAAAGAAAACTACAGTTTTTTGGAGTCCACATTGTTAGAATTTATTGTCTTTATTTTAGAAAAAAAGAGATAGTAATGCCAACATATTTTTGGTAATATTTCCCAGCCTGACTAACGCGTTTGACTGAAACTAGTAATTAAGGTCACATAAAGTAAAGACCTGTCATAACTTCTCTGACACTGACACACAGGAGGAATGCTAGGAATGCAGTTATATATGCCCTCTTTGGTGTCTTAAGGAATATTTTGTGGTCAAACCTCAAGTTGTTAGGTGTGCACTTCTCATCTGGCTCCTAAAGCTTCTCAACGTGAACTTTCTTACTCTGCTGTTCTGCTTGAGCCTGATGCTGACTAATGCTGCTAATGGCTAGGATCGAAAACCCTGCGATGAGTTTTGACATTATGGGAAATATGTTTGTGTTCTCTCTCTGGCTGAGTGTTAGGTGATACAAGGAATACTAGTCTCAATATCTGAGTGTTTCATTTGGGAAGTTTAGTTAATTACAAGAATAGAATCGAGAACCGGCTATCCTGCCGGCACTTCTAACGCTCAATAATTAACATGTAAAACGGACTTGTAAAACAATACCCCATTTTGCAGAGCGGTTATGTGCTGAACTTTCTTTTGGCTCAGACCAGTTACTCCCTGGAGTCTCCGCTGGTTGCCTGGGAACGGCTCAGGGCCAAGAAATAGTCCATCTCGTAACCCCTCTTAAAACAGTGATTTACCATTTGTACAGATTAAATACAAAAATGATGATTGTTATATGCAGATGCAGTAACCGTTGGACAGTTCTAGGTTGTTTTACCCTGTTTCCATAGTCTAATCTAACTTGCTGCTGGTTGTCTCTTTTAGGAGGCTGAATGTCCAAGTAAACATTTAAATGTGATGCTCTTTCTCAGAGGATGCACTCTTAGAAAGATCGACAGTAAGACCTTTGTTGTAGAGAAAATTATCTATTTTAAACTTTAAAAAACCCAGGTCAGATTTGTTGTCATAAAATATTTATTTCAGCATTCCTACATATTGCAGTTGCCAGAGGAGTGGGTTTGTTGCTTGAATAAAACACAGACTACCCAAAGAAGTCGGCAGTGATTTACAAAAAGTTTATATTTGCTTCATCTTCACAATTTGTATCTGGAAATTGGTCACAGACTTTATTTCTCCTCCCATCTGCACAATAGCTCAACTGGGTGGGGTTTCTGACAAAGAAGAACATATGGCTAATTTTACAGAACAGTCACATATAGTGCTGCGTACCTGGACTCACATTCAGGTTCAGGTCCGGACTCAAGTCCAGAGGTTCAGGTTCAGGTCCGGACTTATAAGTCCGGACCTGAACCCATGGCTTGTGTCAAGTTGTGCGAGTAACTAAAGTGAACTTATTGTGAGCTAATTATCAATTGAAATTAACTCATAAACAACTGAAATTCAAACTCGTCAGGTTTATTGTGCTCCCTTCCAACTTGTGTCTACATTTCTCTAAAAAGTACAAATGTAAAAAAAACACTTTTTTCCACTTAGTCTACAAATGACTTATGACAGCAACTACAGTGAACTACTACAAAGTTCAATATAATAATAATGTTTACATTATACAGTACATACTACATACATAGTGATGTACATACATACTGTTAGAAATTAAAATCAATGTTGATATGGCGTAATTTTGAATTAAATACACTATTTAATTTAAATCAGTTTTATTCTGAAAATCCGGAAGTTCACACTATTTACTTAATACTTTTATTCTGAAAATTCTTCACTTCCGGTTAGCATTAGCATGTGGGGAAATGCTACGTCTTCAAACCGTGAATCGAAGGTGAAATGACATGTGATGTTGTACACTGAGCACACTGGGATTAGCACTCATTTATTGACACTGAATCACGTTTATCAGGGAATGTTTAAATAACCACAGACACCAGAATATACGTAAGTGCTAGTTTTTTTGCGAGTCCAAGTACCGGTTCCTGACGTTCCGGTTTTAACCGGACTTGAACCGAAACTTTTTACAAGTCCAGTACCGGTTCGGCGTACCGGTACGCAGCACTAGTCACATACTCTCTTTAGGGCAGAAGATCTTTATTTTGACCAAACCAATCATGGATTTTTGTGCCTTTTTTAATACAAAAATAATTTCCAAGGTTGTTTTAACCTGTAATAAAAGCTTCAGGCATTACAATTATTCAAAGGATTGTATTTAATATGATTTAAACCCCATGTGCTATGACCTAATGAAGAAACCCACTCAAGCAGGTTAATGAAACAAAATCAGATTATGATGTTAGAGGTACGCAGTGGGAACAACAAATTAATATAGCTGGATCCCTGATTTGTATTCCATCTCTGGACATCTTATTTAACATGTTCATCAGAGTTCCTCCAGTTAAGTTTAGATGGTCCTCTTTCTTTAATTTTGAATCCCTTTTTAGAAAACTGCTGTACTTCCTGTCCTACGGCAGATGGAGGCAGCATTGCTCTTATCTCAGAATGTCCTGCTTTTATTTATGAATTTGCCAAATGCTGAGTTTATTTGAGAAATCTATCTGAAAATAATTAACTGAATAGATATCAATGAGGTAATAAAATACACTTCTTCTTTTTTCTAACCCTACTTTTAAGCATTCCTAAACAAGTTTAAACACTAAATAGTCAAACTAAATGAAAGTATTATTTAGGAGTCAAATCATTATTGGTTATGAACAGGACCTGTAAAATCCCATTTGTTGTTATTTCTTGTAATTGTAAAAAGTAATTTCTTTCTGATTGTTTTGTAAAAAAAAAAAAAGACAAACATGTCGCTAGTGCTGCGTACCGGTACGCCGAACCGGTACTGGACTTGTAAAAAGTTTCGGTTCAAGTCCGGTTAAAACCGGAACGTCAGGAACCGGTACTTGGACTCGCAAAAAAACTAGCACTTACGTATATTCTGGTGTCTGTGGTTATTTAAACATTCCCTGATAAACGTGATTCAGTGTCAATAAATGAGTGCTAATCCCAGTGTGCTCAGTGTACAACATCACATGTCATTTCACCTTCGATTCACGGTTTGAAGACGTAGCATTTCCCCACATGCTAATGCTAACCGGAAGTGAAGAATTTTCAGAATAAAAGTATTAAGTAAAGTGTGAACTTCCGGATTTTCAGAATAAAACTGATTTAAATTAAATAGTGTATTTAATTCAAAATTACGCCATATCAACATTGATTTTAATTTCTAACAGTATGTATGTACATCACTATGTATGTAGTATGTACTGTATAATGTAAACATTATTATTATATTGAACTTTGTAGTAGTTCACTGTAGTTGCTGTCATAAGTCATTTGTAGACTAAGTGGAAAAAAGTGTTTTTTTTTACATTTGTACTTTTTAGAGAAATGTAGACACAAGTTGGAAGGGAGCACAATAAACCTGACGAGTTTGAATTTCAGTTGTTTATGAGTTAATTTCAATTGATAATTAGCTCACAATAAGTTCACTTTAGTTACTCGCACAACTTGACACAAGCCATGGGTTCAGGTCCGGACTTATAAGTCCGGACCTGAACCTGAACCTCTGGACTTGAGTCCGGACCTGAACCTGAATGTGAGTCCAGGTACGCAGCACTACATGTCGCTGATGACGATGACCTAATGTTTTATAAGAAAAATATATGTTAGAGGGGGTAGGACCAGAAAAGTTTTTTTAAGCTTCTTCTTGCCCCTGTTGAACATGAACAGAGACTATCTGAAAATTATTATTATTATTATTTTTTTTTTTTTTTGTTTATTATTATTTTTTTTGGTACTTTGTTATAATTATTAATCTGAGTGAAAAAAAAGAAAAAAAGAGAATATATATATATATATATTATTGTTATATTTTTTTGTTTCTGACATGTTCAATAAATTAACTAAACTAATATAATAGAAGGCAACATGTGGCTTGTACTCAAGGTGAAGTGATTAAACTGATCCCAACATGAGAACAGGATGCTGAGCCAAGTGAAACATACAGTTTGCCTATGTCGCTGTCATACAAAAAGACACTTTAAAAATAGTTACAGCAATAGCCATCCTTTTAGGAGATATTATTTCTTCCATCTTGTCATCTATTTTGAATACTTCCTGAGTGTCTGAATCACTACGCTTTGTCTTCCTACAATAATTGCTTTTACCATTATAAATGTTTCCCACTGTTATTACTTCAGGCATGTGTGACTGATATGCTAATTGTAGGGGAAACTTCTGAAGCCACTGGAGTCAGGACTCAGATGCCCCTTTCACACCAGCGCCTTTTCAGCTCCGGCTCGGAGCTAGAGCCTGAAAAGCGCCGGGTTTTCCAGTTCACACCGGAGCTGCGCCGGCTCTTAGCTCCGGATTCCGCTTCATTTCCAGCTCCAAAAAATTGTCGGTCCAGAGGCAAGAGCTCTGGAGCTAAGAGGTGACGTCGCTTACGTCGAGGCGTGCAGGAAACTAAACCCACCTCCCATGGGTCGACTGTTATGCCTGCCTACGAGCAGTAGTGCCTATAAACACACTTTATAAAGTCAGGCAACACTAACCAGGCTTTGTGTGATTCTGTTTATTTGTGCCTTACTTTGACCATCCGTTCACTGTTATCGATCATTGTGGAGGGAGGCAGACGTGTTGTTTTGTATTATTGCAGCTATCGGATGCAAGTAGTCAGTTTAGCTTCGGTTGCTATGCTAACATCACCCGTTTTATACCAGAGAAACTTTCATAACAGCGTTGTGATACCAAACAGTGTCAATTCAGACTGACACACATTCACTTAGGCTAAGGGGAACTGGGGATATGCATCAGCTGCTTGTGTGAGTCGGACAGTGAATACTTTAGAGCGGCCGCTGCAGTGTGAGCTAACCGGGAGCTAACGGGAGAATAAACTCCCGTGGAAGAGCAGCCAGCACTGCAGCGGTCGGTAAATGCTGCAGAAACACATTAATAAACAATGAACCACGGCACTCTGGAGAAAAGTATAAGGTTGGAGAAGTCGTTATTCAATTTATTCTGGCTTCGTGTGATTAAAAGCAACACGATCATCGACCCGACGCAGTTGTTGTTGTTGTTGTTGTGAGCGCCGTAATAGGTGCCGTTGGGGGGCAAATCAGCGATGTAAACGGTGACGTCATGACGCAGCAAGGGCAGCTCTGGGGCGCCAGTGGGCGGTGTGTACAGAGCGGGAGCTGAAAAGGGAAACCGGAGCTGAACCAGAAAAGCTCCCGCTCGGAGCTAGAAACTGAAAAGCGCTGGTGTGAAAGCCGCAAGAGAGACACGAGGAGAGCTGGAGCTTTGATGGCAAACACTGACAGTGTATTTGGAGCTTCGGCCGGAGAATTCACAAGACATGTCACGGGCCACGGTTTGACCACACGGTTGAGATGCCACAATCAAATCTGAAGAACCCTCCTGTAGTTCCAGGTTTTAACTAGTTCAGAGCGTAATAATCAAGATTCATCAATGGATATACTAAACAGCTGAGGACACTGAATCACATTTGTTGTCGCTTATGGCTCTGGGTCATCTACACCCCGAGAAGGATGGGTTCCAGGTGTCCCACAACAATAACTATCTCTGACCAAGAATTGCCCAGTCATAAACTGGTAACAACAACAAAAATGTTTGGGCAGCCCCCCAGATAGCGGCTGCCCAAGGTTGGGCATCTGCGTCAGAGGGCAAAAGGCAAACATATTTACAGAATTATTCCCTGACACTAATAATAAATGTCAAGGCAAGGCAAGGCAATTTTATTTATATAGCACTTTTCAGCACGTGGCGATTCAAAGTGCTTTACAGATTAAACACACAAGACATTTAAGAACAAATACAGCATAAATACATTCTTAAAAACAGACATAATAAGCAAAGGTACTGTAATGAAATTAATTAAATAAATAAACACAGCAGGTACAGAATACATGACTAAAAAGGCATACTGTAGTGTGAGTATGGGCAGCTCAATTAAAAGCAGCGGCAAATAGGTGCGTTTTTAGTCGGGATTTAAAAATAGGAATTGTTTCGGCGGACGTGCATGATTGATTCTCGCCAGACCTTGACGCTGAGACACTTTCCGAATATCTAACTGAACAACTCGGCCGTGATGTTAACTGTCACCGTATTGACACTGCGAGCAGCAGATATAGCTCGTTTAAAGTGTGTGCTGAGTGCAATGTGCACCTGTGCTGTTGTGGGGAGGTTTTTCCCGGGAAGTCGCGGAGAGACGGAGCGGCTGCACGTTGTTGCTTGGGCCCCCTTTTTCCACCTGCCCAGTGGCGGGGACCTGCTTCCACTTGTCGTGTGCTGCTGTCCTGGCGAGATTTTGCCCCGGGGGGCGTAACGGAGAGACCGGAGCGGTTTCGCGTTCGGGCTGCGGCCTGCTTTACGGCCCGTCCACACAACAGCGTCGACAACTCCAATCTGCCCATTCACTTTGAATGGGGTGACGTCACGTTGCCTCGTTTTTTCGCCGAACTGAATTGTGGGTAGCAGAGCGGTCCGTCTCCGTCGTCTCCGGCGTCAGAAGTTGAACAATGTTCAACTTCTGACGCCGGAGACGCCAGAGTAGCCAGCCAATCAAATCCCGTTTCGTAAAATCTGACAGCTCAAGCCGTAGCCAATCAAACCGTGTCTAAGCTGGGAGAGATATCCCGCCGTTCATTTCTATATTTCAAAAAAAGTTGGAGGAGAAACTAATTATCGCTGTAGCAAATCACCCGGTTTTGTATGACCAGACCCTCTTCACCTACCGGGATACAAACTGGAGGAACCAGGCATGGAGGGAGGTAGCAGAGACAGTGGGTGAAACTGGTAGGTTTTCGCCTGTTTGGGGAGTGTATATATATATTGCTCCCATAAAATCCCCGGGGGTTTTTGCTTTGTATGTCGGGGGCGGGAGATTCATGTGATTGGTTGTTGGTCGCATTGCTTGAATAAAATCCCCAAGCTCCAGACACGCCCAGCTCCAAGCTTTTTTTGAAGCTGTAGTGTGGACGCTCCGTTACACCTGCTGTAGTTGAGGCCTGTATCCACCTGCTCCACCTGTCGTGCTCTACGGTGCCGAGGACGTTTTACCACGGGGATATCGCGGAGAGACCGGAGCGCCTCTACGCCTCGAGCTGGTCCTGCTTCGCCTATCCTGCTGTACTGAGGAGGTTCTGCACCGGGGATATCGCGAGGAGAACGGAGCGCCTCCACATTTCGGGCCTGCTTGCACGCCTATCCGGATGCTGTGCTGGTCTGGGAAAATGGCCCATATCGTGATTCTACTGTGCCTGTTAACTGTTTTGGACTATAAGAAGCTCTCTAGTCATTCTGAGAAGACTACTGGATTCAGGTCTGTTCTGCCACCCGCAGTGGGCATCCCCTGCAAAGGTTCGGATGTGTTGCTCAAACAATTACCGGTTGCCTTGTCACAGTCAATCTGCTCGACAAAATATGTTTGTCTTTTTTATTTTCCTGCGATGATGGTTCTTCAGGACTGCTTCTTAAGCTCTAATCACACTCTCGCAGACTTTTCCGGTGTTTCTAAATTAGATGACAATGTATGTGTGTCATTTAAGAGGAAAAGATGCCTGGTTTTTTTGTTGTTATTACTGTCATGAAATGTACAACCTAACCCTGGTCCACCCAGTAGTAATAGTCAGATCGCTACTCCTGCTGATTTTAAAGCTAGGTCTGGGTTGGGTTTCATCCACTTGAATGTACGCAGTCTGTTAGGTAAACTAGATTTTGTCCGTATCTGGGCAAAATCGACTGACGCTGACGTCATTGTCTTATCTGACGTCAGATATTAAATGGTTTTAATGTGTATCGTAACGACCGGCCTAATAAAGGTGGTGGCGTTGCAATTTATGTTAAGAATAAGTTCAGTGTAACCACATTAGTTTCCAAATCGATCAGTAAGCAATTTGAATTTTTTGCCTTAAATATAGAAGTGGCAAAGGGTCAACAGGTCATGGTAGTGAGTCGTTACAGACCCCCCTCAGCTGTCAAAGACTCCTTGTCTTCACTAGCAAATCTTTTATCACAACTAGACTACAAGGAAATAGTCCTACTTGGAGATTTTAACTGGGACTGGTTAACTGCAGTGTCAGAGGATTTTAAAAACCTTTGTATCTCATTGAATGTTACTCAGATTGTGGACAGTCCTACTCGCCCAAATATTAAGTCCCCTAATAAATCCTCCCTAATTGATCTCATTTTAACTAATGTTCCCCATAAATATTCATCTGTGGGAGTATTTGCAAATGATCTGAGCGATCACTGTGTTGTAGCCACAATTAGGGACACTAAGGTCCAAAAGGTTAAACCTCGCATTATCATCAAGAGAGACATAAAACATTTTGTGGAGCAGGGTTTTGTGCATGATCTGTTTGATTTTGATTGGGGTAAAATCGATCTGTGTGCTGATGTGGAAACCACATGGTCTTATTTTTATCTTGGTTTTATGGAGATCATTGATAGACATGCACCCCTGTGTAAATTTAGAGTAAAGGGACGAGACAATCCTTGGTTTTCTGCTGAGCTGTCTAGTCTCCTTCATGAGAGAAACAAGGCCTGGGTAAAGGCTAGGAAATCAGGCTCAGAGATAGAGTGGCTGCGTTTTAGGCAGCTAAGGAATAGCTTCACTTCAAATGTCAAAAGTGCAAAGTCGAAGTACTATTTGTCAGTTACCACAGAAAACCTAAATAATCCTAGGAAATTTTGGAAAGCAATAAAATCGATATCAACCGGTGAGATCCGTAATGAGCTACCTCCGTGCCTTACCACAGCATCTGGCTCTATATCGGACAGGGCCACTATGCTAAATTGCTTTAATGAGCATTTTGTGTCCTGCGGTTCTATGTTTGATTCTGTGACTAACTCTGCTTCTGTGAACACTACAGTCTGTGACTCTGAACAACGTGGTCTGGAAAACCCTTTCAGTTTTACTCCTTTTACTGTCTATGTTGTTCATGAAGCCTTATCTAAGCTAGATCCTAGGAAACCGGCTGGCCCGGACAACTTAGAACCTTTCTTTTTAAAGATAGCTGCAGATTTTATTGCTCCACCTCTTACTTTTCTTTTTAACCTCTCCCTCAGCACAAATACAATTCCAAAAGTATAGAAGTCTGCTTATGTCTTGCCTTTACTGAAAGGAGGGGAGGCAACTATTTTAAATAACTATAGGCCAATCTCTAAATTGTCAGTTCTGGCTAAGGTTCTTGAACGCCTAGTGAGTGAACAGGTAAAGGAGTTTTTATGTACAAATGACATCCTGTCTAAACATCAGTCAGGATTCAGAAAGAAACACAGCACCATCACTGCCACAATGAAAGTGGTGAATGACATTACTAGTATTTTAGATAATAAGCAGAGTTGTGCAGCTCTATTTATTGACCTTTCCAAAGCGTTTGACACCGTTGATCATCGCATCTTAAAGCAGAGGCTACTCAGTATTGGCATATCCAGCCTTGCAGTGGGGTGGTTTGTGAACTACCTCTCTGAAAGGTCCCAATGTGTTCATTTTGATGGACTGTCTTCTGAGTGGTTAAACATTTCTAATGGTGTACCACAAGGTTCTGTTTTAGGACCACTTTTATTCTACATATATATTAACAGCGTAGGTGATAATGTGGATGAAGCTACTTTACATTTTTATGCAGATGATACTGTGATGTATTGTGCAGGAGTAGTAGTAATGATGTTCTTCTCGTCAAAAAAGTGACAGGTGGTGTGACAGCTCACGCCTCTCCCTACTTATGCAAATTAGCTAAGTCCCTTTGATGTCAGATTGGCGTGAAAGACCCCCCGGAGTGATTCTTTTATTGTAGCAATTAAGATAGTTAAGGTATTTGACCCCTGACCCCAAGAGTGGAGTAATTGCCCCGCAATTAGATTAGCCCCAGGCACCCCCTTTGTGTATAGGCCTTTTATTGTATCAATTAAGATAGTTAAGGTATTTGACCCCTGACCCCAAGAGTGGAGTAATTGCCCCGCAATTAGATTAGCCCCAGGCACCCCCTTTGTGTATAGGTATTTTATTGTATCAATTAAGGTATTTGACCCCTGACCCCAAGAGTGGAGTAATTGCCCCGCAATTAGATTAGCCCCAGGCACCCCCTCTGTTGTATAGGTCTTTTTGATGTATTGAATAATATAGTCTCTTTGACCCCTCCCCCTCAGAGCCCTTTGTTGTCTAATCTAATTAGCCTTTGATGCCTGCCCCTTTGATGTGTAATTTCACACTGATGAAAGCCTCTGTATAAATGACTAGGCTACGACCATATAGAGATATGCTCAAAAATAAATTTAAAAAAGACAGACAATTCAGCTTACCAAGTCAACCATCTGAAGCGCAAAATAAATTTAAAAAAGACAGACAATTCAGCTTACCAAGTCAACCGTCTGAAGCGCCAGTCAAGAAACGAATGCGGCATAGGGGGGGGGGGGGGGGGGTGGGTTCAGAGTACAGCCTCTTTCTGGTCACGTGTGTTGGAGGAGGGGCTCTGTAAGGAAGGTTGAAGGAACGAGCAGGATTTCTCCCCCGGGTTTGACTGCAAAAGACTCTGACTTTTCTCCAAGGGGATCCGCCTACCCCTCAACATAACAAGCCCCACCTTTCCTCACCAGATCATTTAAAAATGAGAACCCTTCAAGGACATTATAGTTTTCAGCGTACTCTTTAGTTGTAGGTTTGTGAACTAATGTATAATTACTTTTATTAACTATAGGTTTGCATCCATTAAAGTGTATCTTACAGTTCCTTTGTGAGTGAATTACACACAAATATGCAGAGTGTCACTAATATATATATATATATATTCTTTATTTAACCAGGTAAAAAAATCTCTTTTCCACGAGTGACCTGGCCAAGAAGGGCAGCATGTACATATAAAACACAGACATGAAAGGCAGACAAATACAGCTGTAAAACACAAATAAAATGGCACATTAGCCAGTCAATATACGAAGTAAAACAAACTATTAAAATCATTCAAAAACTGGTGTACTTTCAAATTATAGCTCACTCGAGATGGTTTCTCCAAAATGACAGGGTTTGCATCCATTAAAGTGTATCTTACAGTTCCTTTGTGAGTGAATTACACACAAATCTGCAGAGTGTCACTAATATATATTATTATTTTTTGATTTTCAACATACTATTTGTACACAATGACTTTTCCATATTTCTGACGCGTGGACTTAATAGTCTAACAAAATACTTTTATCTGAATACATTTGTTCTTTTTAAGAGCACTTTTTGAAATTATTTATTTATTATTTCAGTGGAACAATCCAGTTTTTGTTAACATCAACGCTTTCTTCTTTTTTCTTGTGTTACTAAGATACTTTTAGACACACTTTGGTGTATGCAACACTTGTTCAGATAAACAAGGTTTTTTCTTTTCTGATAAACTTACATATTTCAGTTATTTTCTGCTACCAAGATACTTTAAGATACACCTTGATGTACGCAACACTTAACAAAGGGTATAATATGAAGTACTTGGTAAGGAAGGGGTTTTTCTTTAAGGGATGCAAAACTTTAGAACAGGGTAAAATATTCATTAAATTGTATTGAATTGAGTTTTCTTTTTTTGATTTTCAACATACTATTTGTACACAATGACTTTTCCATATTTCTGACATTCTATACTTTTCTGACTTTTTTCTGTAGAATCTTGACAAAACTATTACTTGTTCTTAAATGATGACCTATTGCTGGAGATGAGATGAAAAAGCTACAACGCTTAAAGAACTTTGTTCTAAAAACTCTCAATTCTATAATTGACTACCCCCATTCAACGCAATAAGCCGTCTTTTATTAACTATAGGTTTTGCATCCATTAAAGTGTATCTTACAGTTCCTTTAGTTGTAGGATTGTGAACTAATGTATAATTACTTTTATTAACTATAGGTTTGCATCCATTAAAGTGTATCTTACAGTTCCTTTGTGAGTGAATTACACACAAATCTGCAGAGTGTCACTAATATATATATATATATATTCTTTATTTAACCAGGTAAAAAAACTCATTGAGTTTAAAATCTCTTTTCCAAGAGTGACCTGGCCAAGAAGGGCAGCATGTACAAAGTTACAACATATAAAACACAGACATGAAAGGCAGACAAATACAGCTGTAAAACACAAATAAAATGGCACATTAGCCAGTCAATATGCGAAGTAAAACAAACTATTAAAATCATTCAAAAACTGGCAACATTTTAAAACGATTTCAGGATATACGAGCACTCACATCGACCAAAACTAAAAAAGTTTTACGCAGTGACTGACATTCTGTATGGGAGTTCACAACCGAGCTGCTGTGGGGAGCTGAGTATGTTATGGCTCTCGGGGGATGGTGGGTTAAGAGACAGATTCTTAGTTTTTGGACTGCCTCAGGGGGTTAACGAAATCTACTAAAAACAAAGTACTTCATTATCTACTTTTTTCAGCTTTTATACACAAAAGTGCAGGGAAGGTAGGCAGATTTAGAACACTATCTGTGCGATGAGAAGGACGAGGGACGGGGGAGGACAATTCAGAGGATGAAGAAGCAGAAAACAGCCATTATTCTTCACTCTTCTGTAAAACGGACAGTTTCAAGAAAGATGACACCGTGTTTATGCATGACATGCAAAATATATTGAAGCCCTATTAAAAAAAACAAGTTACAAGTATATTGTGTGAAAATATCTCAGAAAGTCGTAATATTGTTTATTAGTGATACCTGAGGATATTCTCTTTTTTATTTGTAGCGACTGTGAACTAATGTGTAATTACTTTTTTACTAACTATATAAGAAAAGTCTCTCTGAAGAGAGGAAATAATAAAACAATTTAAAAAACATAATCTTTGTCTTTTATAATTACTTTACACCACTATAAGGAAACCCAATATGAGGCTGTATGGTGTACTATTAGATTTTGTTGTAGGCAACAAAGAGAGGTTTTCTTAAAATGTGTTCCTGCCCCCAAGCACTCCATGCGGCTCCAGGAGGGCTGATCAGAACAAAGGGTCCAAAGCAGACGCAGAGTCTCCCTCGATGTATCTACTAAAACAAAGTACTTCATTATCTACTTTTTTCAGCTTTTATACACAAAAGTGCAGGGAAGGTAGGCATATTTAGAACACTATCTGTGCGATGAGAAGGAAGAGGGACGGGGGAGGAAAATTCAGAGGATGAAGAAGCAGAAAACAGCCATTATTCTTCACTCTTTTGTAAAACGGACAGTTTCAAGAAAGATGAAACCGTGTTTATACAGACATGCAAAATATCTGAAGCCCTATAAAAAAGTTACAAGTATATTGTGTGAAAATATCATATCCCGCCCTCCTCACCAGATCATTTAAAAGTAAGGGGATGGAAATAGACGAAAATAAATACGCTCAAACTAAATAACAGGCCAGTCATTTCCAATCACCAAGGCACTTTTCAAAAAAGAAAAATGGCCAAGAGAAGCATAGATATGGGTTTAATCAGCGAGGAATTTTGTGAAAAATACCAACTGTGTGAGAGAAGTCATAAAGACACTCATTTTAACCACAGTGTTTGTTCTCTACAAATGTCTTAAGATTGCTACAAAATGTAAAAAATAAAAATAAAAGGTATGGAGACAAAATTAATTCAGGTGACTCTGGCTTTATTAGGAAAACAAACATATAATACAAATAGGTTAGGGGTTAAATGTAACCATCGTGGACTTAATAGTCTAACAAAATACTTTTATCTGAATACATTTGTTCTTTTTAAGAGCACTTTTTGAAATTATTTATTTATTATTTCAGTGGAACAATCCAGTTTTTGTTAACATCAACGCTTTCTTCTTTTTTCTTGTGTTACTAAGATACTTTTAGACACACTTTGGTGTATGCAACACTTGTTCAGATAAACAAGGTTTTTTCTTTTCTGATAAACTTACATATTTCAGTTATTTTCTGCTACCAAGATACTTTAAGATACACCTTGATGTACGCAACACTTAACAAAGGGTATAATATGAAGTACTTGGTAAGGAAGGGGTTTTTCTTTATCCAATCCAATCCAATCCAATCCAATCCACTTTATTTGTATAGCACAGTTTAAAAACAGAGGGTTTGCCAAAGTGCTTCACAATGAACATAACATTATAATAAAATATAATATTACACGAATAGATAAAAAAGCACACATAAGAATAAAAACAAGGCACATAAAGGCCATGGACAGACAGTGAAAGCATACAAATAGGTATGACATAGCTCAGCTCAGACTGACTGGTAAGCGAGGGAAAATAGGTGGGTTTTTAGGCGGGACATAAAAGCTTCAAGAGTGGGCGACAATTTAACATGAGGGGGCAGGTCGTTCCAGAGCCTGGGGGCTACTGATGAGAACGCTCGGTCTCCCCTGGTCTTTCTCTTTGTTTTTGGGACTACAAGCAGCAGCTGATCAGCCGACCTCAAAGCCCTTGAGGGGGTGTACACCTGTAAGAGGTCGGAGATGTACTCTGGGGCCAGCCCATTAAGAGATTTAAAAACAAACAATAAAATCTTAAAATGGACTCTGAAATGGACAGGAAGCCAGTGGAGCGAAGCCAGAACTGGTGTGATATGGTCAAACTTGCGGGTTCCTGTGAGCAGCCGCGCCGCAGCGTTTTGTACCAGCTGCAGGCGGGCTAGCGAAGTCTTATTTAGGCCGGCATAAAGTGCATTACAATAATCTAAACGAGTTGAAACAAAGGCATGAATTACACGCTCAAAGTTTAAAAAGGATAAAACCGGTTTGATTTTGGACAGGAGCCTCAAGTGATAAAAACTGGATTTAACCACATAGTTTATCTGTTTATCTAATTTAAAATCACTGTCGATTTTGACACCCAGATTTGTGACCATGGGTTTTGCATACTGTTGCAGGGAACCCAGGTCAATGGAAGGGACATCACCATTTGGTCCAAACACAATTACCTCAGTTTTGCTCTCATTTATATTTAAAAAGTTTAGCGCCATCCAGGCCTTTATGTCATTAAGACAGTCAACCAGGGGCTAGTGTTTTTTCTTAGGGGTAGATATAATTGGGAGTCGTCCCCATAAAGGTGGTAGGAGACGCCATATTTTCTAAAAATCAGTCCAAGGGGGAGAAGGTATAAGGAAAATAAAATAGGCCCCAAAATAGAACCTTGGGGAACTCCACAGGATAAGGGGGCAGAAGAGGATGTAAAGTCACCAAGCGTAACAGAGAAAGATCTCTTGGACAGATAGGACCTGAACCACTCTAAGGCAGCGCCCCTGATACCCACACAGTGCTCTAGACGAGAGATAAGGATGGAGTGGTCAATCGTATCAAAAGCAGCTGTGAGGTCTAAGAGCATAAGGATGGCAGAGTCACCAGAGTCTGTCGTGACCAGGAGGTCATTGAACACTCTTAGAAGGGCAGACTCAGTACTGTGAAGCGCTTTAAAACCGGATTGAAAAATATCGAAAATATTGTGTGCATGTATAAAAGACTGCAGCTGTAAGAGTACGGTTTTCTCCAATATCTTTGAAATAAAAGGAAGCTTCGAGATGGGTCTGTAATTAGAGAGGACAGAAGTGTCCAGATTAGTTTTCTTTATCAGGGGTGCCACAACCGCTTGTTTGAAATAATCTGGCACAGAACCGGACTCTAGGCTGCTATTTATAATGTTATGGACATTAGGTCCAATTAGTGCTGCGTACCGGTACGCCGAACCGGTACTGGACTTGTAAAAAGTTTCGGTTCAAGTCCGGTTAAAACCGGAACGTCAGGAACCGGTACTTGGACTCGCAAAAAAACTAGCACTTACGTATATTCTGGTGTCTGTGGTTATTTAAACATTCCCTGATAAACGTGATTCAGTGTCAATAAATGAGTGCTAATCCCAGTGTGCTCAGTGTACAACATCACATGTCATTTCACCTTCGATTCACGGTTTGAAGACGTAGCATTTCCCCACATGCTAATGCTAACCGGAAGTGAAGAATTTTCAGAATAAAAGTATTAAGTAAAGTGTGAACTTCCGGATTTTCAGAATAAAACTGATTTAAATTAAATAGTGTATTTAATTCAAAATTACGCCATATCAACATTGATTTTAATTTCTAACAGTATGTATGTACATCACTATGTATGTAGTATGTACTGTATAATGTAAACATTATTATTATATTGAACTTTGTAGTAGTTCACTGTAGTTGCTGTCATAAGTCATTTGTAGACTAAGTGGAAAAAAGTGTTTTTTTTACATTTGTACTTTTTAGAGAAATGTAGACACAAGTTGGAAGGGAGCACAATAAACCTGACGAGTTTGAATTTCAGTTGTTTATGAGTTAATTTCAATTGATAATTAGCTCACAATAAGTTCACTTTAGTTACTCGCACAACTTGACACAAGCCATGGGTTCAGGTCCGGACTTATAAGTCCGGACCTGAACCTGAACCTCTGGACTTGAGTCCGGACCTGAACCTGAATGTGAGTCCAGGTACGCAGCACTAGGTCCAATAGTGTTCCATACCTCTTTAAAAAGTCGAGGAGGGACTGGGTCTGTGGGACAAGATGAGGGTTTTAATTTAGCAACAATGTCACTGAGAGATGACAACGACACAGGTTCAAACTGCTGGAAGACAGCAGTGCATGTGAGGTCAATGGAGGGGTCAAAAGAGGGTGGTGAGATACTGGCTCTAATAGTGGAGATATTGTCTATAAAGTAGCAGAGGAATTTTTCACACATCTCAGTTGAAGCATCAATACAAGTGGATAAAGGAGAGTTTAACATAGCATCGATTATTTTAAAAAGAACACGAGGTTTGTTTAAATTACTAGAAATAACATCAGAAAAGTAACTCATCTTTTCAGCTTTTACAGTGCTCTGATACTTTCTCCAACTCTCTTTCAAAATGTCACGAGTTACATGAAGCTTGTCCTTCTTCCACCTGCGCTCAGCCTGCCGGCACTCACGCCTGGCAGCACGAGTGACGTCATTGAGCCAGGGTTCAGATTTAACTTTGGGGCGCATGAGTTTCAGGGGAGTAACAATGTCAAGAGCTCCAGTGCAGGAAGAGAGAAAGGCTGAGGTTAATAGCTCAGTGTCCATGGAGTCAGCGGACATAGTATCAGACTGTGTTAATTTAACAAAGGCAGGGGAGAAACTAGCAGCAGTGGAAGGTTTCATCATACGACCGTGACGGACAGGAGCGCATGATTTAAGACTATGACAGGGCAGAATAAAATCAAATAGCACAGGCAGGTGATCCGATAAAGCTGCCTCACACACATTGACATTTGAAATGGGCAGACCATGGGATAAGACTAGGTCTAATGTGTGCCCATGCTCTTGCGTGGGGCCAGAGACATGTTGTATGAAGTCAAAAGCATATAAAACATCAAGAAAGTCTTTAGCTAGTGGTTTAGACATACAACAGACATGCACATTAAAATCCCCGACAATTAAAACGCTGTCATAGTTTGTCACGATACCGGCCAATAGTTCAGAGAACTCCTTTATAAAGTAGTTGTTGTACTTGGGCGGTCGGTAGACCACCGCGCACAGTACAGGATTAATCCGTCCCAGCTCAAACAGGCTCAGTTCAAAGGAGGAGAATGAGATAGACGGCGTGGGTTTGCAGTATAAACTGCTCCTAAAGACAGTCGCTATACCTCCTCCACGACCCGTGGTCCGTGGAGATTTAATGAAACTGCACTCCGGGGGCAATAGCTCTGTAAAAGCAGCAGACTCACCCGCAGACATCCAGGTTTCCGTTATGAAAAGCACATCCACAGCATGTGACGTGAAGAAGTCCTGGATGATGAAAGTTTTGTTTGCGATCGATCTCGCATTTATCAGCGAACCTTTAGTTGGAACCGGGGCAACAGTCGCATGAATTTCACGACCCAGCGACCGAAGGTTGCGGTGGTTCACTCCATCAGGGGGGGAGAGGCGAGACCACTGGGGGCGCAGGATATGCAGAACTTGAGTCGGGTCAGAGACAGGTACCAGCCAGGTGCCGACCATGGCAAGGGGGCGTCGGGAGGCCAGGCGGCGAAAACAAGGTCCATATTCCGGGGAAAGAGGGTGCTGAGCCAGCTCAGGAGCCCACGCTAGCCACTCTTTCACCCTAATCAGCCGGCCACTGCGTGTGCCTCGGCGTCTGCGTCTTCGGGGTAACGAGGGCCCGGCCCGCAGTAGGTGTGCAGGTACATCCGATAGAAGGGGGGGAGGGGGGGTGTGTCCACCCTGGCCAAACTTCGCAAAAAAGCCCACATTTTCATCGATCTTAAGCAGCTCGTGTCGGTTGTATACTAACAGAGAGTCTATGGTCCTTGTCACTGAGCAAAACAGACACAGAACAAACACTAGTACTAAAACAGAGATGCTTGGACGGCCTGCCAGACAACCCGGCGCCATCTTGCTTCCTGACATCAGATTTCACTTCTCCTTTAAGGGGTGCAAAACTTTAGAACAGGGTAAAATATTCATTAAATTGTATTGAATTGAGTTTTCTTTTTTTGATTTTCAACATACTATTTGTCCACAATGACTTTTCCATATTTCTGACATTCTATACTTTTCTGACTTTTTTCTGTAGAATCTTGACAAAACTATTACTTGTTCTTAAATGATGACCTATTGCTGGAGATGAGATGAAAAAGCTACAACGCTTAAAGAACTTTGTTCTAAAAACTCTCAATTCTATAATTGACTACCCCCATTCAACGCAATAAGCCCTACCCTCCACTCAGCAAATCATCTAAAACGAAGGACCTCGCTAAGACGACCGTTGTAAACTAGCCATGGAGCAGAGAAAAGCCAAGACTTCCTCCACGAGTTGCAGCCAGGAACAGAGTCCACCAGCAACACCAGCATGTGGGAAACCCGAATCTTGCAGTACTACTGCTGCTGATGCTACTCCTCGGGTCAAGAAGTCTCGGTTTAGGGACACATTGAAATCGGAGTTGTTTTATATTCTGGAGAGGGCGATGTATCGGTACAGAAAAGAAATCTGCAAAGAATGCCGACGCAGTAACCCCGACCAGAGGCAACACGATTGTCGGAATGACATGCCCGATTTCTTCTTCAGAAACAATTACAAAGCGTTAATGAAAAGACTTTGGCTCGCCGACTTCGTTGCAGTGATTGACCAGAGTCTTATTGAAAAAGGCATTTGCGAGGATAAACTGAGGATAGGACGCGCTTCGGAAGCTTTTCTGCACAAGCTTGTAAAATGCAGATGCCTCAAGGAGAGACTTGAAATATCCATACAGAGTTGGATGGAGAAGAAGAAGACTAACAAAACAGCAGTCGGATGGAGAAGAAGCCAGGGACTTGTTCAATGCAGTGACTTTTTTCTTTAAGTAAAATAAAAATGGGAAACTACTATGCAAAACGCTCTGTATATATTGATCATAATGTAGTCATTACCCGTTTAATAAGTGTGATGATGGGGACGATTGAAAACAGAACGAGTAGTGACCCCTGTGTAAAAAGAATGGCTGAAGTTTGTAAACTAGAAGACATTTTGGATATCGTTCGTTCTGGCAGTACTATTCCGGGTCATTGGGAAACGATTGTAAACGAAACATTTAAAGTGGTCCTGGAATCTTCATTTTCCGAAACATTCTGTAACATTATCTCAGAAATGAAACAAACATCAAAAGTGTATCATGTGCTCTCATTGTATGCTCTGTTTGTAGATGTAATGCATCTGTGTGTTGAAAACAGCATACACGTGAATATTTTGACTGAAGTGAAAAAACTCCATCAGGATATATCCAGTAATATGGGGAATTCTGAGCTGGAGACTGTCCTGGGGATGCTACAATCAGTATAACTATTGATTTTGTGTGTGAAAAAAATTAAAAAAGTGTTTTTTACATCTAAAAACTGTTGTCATCATTATAGCAAGGGGAGCGTGTCTGATACATGTGTGTTACAGCCCTTCTTGTTGTGTTTTTCAGTGTTTTCTGTGTGTCTGTACACACAAAGCACACTTCATTATCTACTTTTCAGCTTTTTTAAAAAGAAAAGTGTATCTTTCGGTAACTTTCTCAGAGAATTTAAGCATAAATCTGTCAAATGTTCAAAACAGCCTTGTTTCACTGAAATACCCTCAAAATGACAAACTGCCATTAAGAGTCAGATTCTTAACCAAATCTACTGACACAAAGTCCTTCATTATCTACTTTTCAGCTTTTAATACAAAAGTGTATCTTTCGGTAACCTTCTTGAGAGAATTAAGCATAAATCTGTCAAAGATTCTTAACGAAATCTACTGACACAAAGTACTTCAATATCTACTTTTCAGCTTTTATACACAAAGTGTATCTTTCAGTAACTTTACCAGAGAATCTAAGCATAAATCTGTCAAATGTTCAAAACAGCCTTGTTTCACTGAAATGCAATCTGGTAGAATCGTGTGCTCACGTCCTAGTCACTTTGCTCAGTGCTACTGCTTGGGATCAGGTGGGCTGCACCCCGACAGAGACCAGGTGTCCCGTGTCTTCACTCCTCTCGCCCCAAAATGGCACCCAAGAAAAGTGCAAACCTCCCTGACGAGGTGGAGGAGATTAAGAAATCTCTCGACTTCTTGTCAGCCGAAATCAAAACAGTCGTGGCGCAGCAAAATAAAATCATGGAGCTAATGGGAGAAATACAATCTCTGAAACTACAAAACATTGAAAAGGACAACAAGATCACTTTTCTGGAGAATCGAGTGGCCGACCTCGAACAATACATCAGGATGAACGATCTGATTATCAGCGGCCTGAAGACCAAACACCGAAGCTATGCCAGGGCGGCAGCGGCCTCAGAGGACACCACCGCCGGGAGAGGGGGAGCCGATGCTCCGGAGGTGGACCGTGAGTCGCTGGAGCAACAGGTGCTTTGCTTTTTGGATAGCAAGGGCATATCTGTTGACGGCGGAGATATTGAGGCCTGTCATGCCCTGCGGAGCAAGAACACATCAGCCACACCAGCAATAATAATCCGGTTCATCAACAGGAAAAAGAAATATGCACTCCTCAGACAAGGAAGGAAACTAAAAGGGACCAATGTTTACATTAACGAACATCTTACGAAGAAGAACACGGACATCGCAAGGAGAGCACGTATTCTTAGGAAACAAAACAAGATTCAAGCAACATGGTCGACAAATTGTAAAAATGTTATCAAACTAAATGGATCAACAGCAGAGATGGCGAAAGTGCTCATTATCCGGGAAATCACCGAGCTGGATCAGTTTGAGGAATGAATCATCAAAATCAACATAAGGTAGGCCTACCTGAAAAGCTACACACTGAAATGAACACACTAAGAACACCCATGAGCTTGGACACAAATCACTCACCTGCTGAATATGAAAAACTGGACTTGAAATGTTTCAAATACACGGAACATAGATCACAAGACATTGAAAAGGATATTGACCCTGAAAATAATTTCTACAATAACATCCATAACCAATGTGAATACTACACAGAAGATCAACTCAAAAGAAATGGAATAATGGATGGATCAATATCAATATTACATTTTAATAGCAGAAGCCTCATTTCAAATGTATCAAAGATCAAACACTGTTTAAGGCAACTGGAGAAACAAGTTACAGCCCTAGCAATATCAGAGACCTGGCTTAGTGAGGAGAAAGCTGACATGGTTGAAATCGAGGGATACAACATGTTTTTTACTAACAGGACACATTCTAAAGGTGGGGGGACTGCACTTTACATTAACAAAAGTTACAAAAGTAGATCTGTCAGTAATATGTCTTTCGCTGTAGACAACATTATGGAATGCATAACAGTAGAAATTGAAATGAAAACATCTAAAAACCTTCTGATAAGCTGCGTGTATAGAAAACCAGGATCATGTATTGACACATTTGAGAAAAAGCTAGCTGAACTGTATAACTACACAAGCAGCAAGAAAATGCTCTTTGTATGTGGAGATTTTAACATTGATTTGCTGAACCCACAAGAACACAATGCAACTACAGAATTTATTAATTCTATGTATAGCAACAGTTTATAGCCTACAATCACACGACCAACCAGAATAACATCACACAGTGCTACACTCATTGACAACATATTCACAAATGTTATGGATAGGAAAGTAATAAGTGGAATATTAATCAATGACACAAGTGACCACCTGCCAGTCTTTGCAACAATACAGAACTGTACTAGGATCAAAAAAGACACCAGAAAAGTCACAATTACAAGACACAAAACACCAGAGTCTGTTCATTCTTTTAAAGAAGAATTATCTAAACAAGACTGGAACAAAGTGTATGTGCAAGATGCAAATGAAGCCTATGAATCATTTCTACATATTCTATCAGGGCTGTATGAAAAACATTGTCCTCGTGTAAAGAAAATAGTGAAACAAAAATATGCTGAAAAACCATGGATCACTAAGGGAATATTAAATGCATGTAAAATGAAAAATGAATTATATAAAGACTTCTTAAAGAATGGATCAGTCGAGGCTGAAAAAAAATACAAGTCATACAAAAACAAACTAACAAAGATAATACGATGTAGCAAAATGGATCATTACAACAAATTATTGGAGGATAACAAAAATAACATTAAAAATACATGGAATGTATTAAATACCATTATTAAAAAAGGAAATGAAAAGGCACAATACCCAAACAGTTTTCTGTCAATAAACGATACAGTAATTTATGACATGACCTCAGTTGCCGAAGATTTCAATAAGTACTTTGTCAATGTTGGTCCTTGTCTAGCTGGAGAAATTCCAAATACTGGTTGTAGTGATGGTGTTGAAAGTAAAGATATATATGTGAAGGAAACTATATTCTTAAGAGGGACTGATGAAAATGAAATTATTGACACAGTTAAAAAACTTAAGAGTAAAAGGTCTACAGACTGTCATGATATTGACATGTATACAGTTAAAAACATTATTGAATGTATAGCCAAACCACTAACTCACATCTGTAATCAGTCAATACAAACCGGTGTATTTCCAAATAAAATGAAAACTGCTAAAGTCATACCAATACATACATCTGGAGATAAACATTTACTGTCAAACTATAGACCAATTTCATTGCTCTCACAGTTTTCTAAAATACTGGAAACAATCTACTATACAAGACTAAATGACTTCATCACCAAACATAACATACTCTATGAACAACAATATGGTTTCAGAGAAAACAGAACTACATCATTTGCAGTTATAGAATTTATGGAACACATTACTAAGGCAATAGAAAAGAAAGAATATGCAATAGGGATATTTCTGGACCTTAAAAAAGCATTTGACACGGTTGACCATGAATTATTAATTAAAAAACTACAGAGATATGGCATTAGAGGTGTTGCACTATCATGGCTATCCAGCTACCTACACAACAGGGAACAGTACGTTGAACTACAAAGCCATAAATCACAACTACTGCAGGTTACATGTGGGGTGCCTCAGGGCTCAGTCTTGGGGCCATTACTGTTTATTCTGTATATTAACAATATATGTGAAGTATCAAAAATTATTAAAACCATTCTTTTTGCAGACGACACAAGTCTACTCTGCTGTGGGGACGATTTAGAACAGCTATTGGTCACAATGGAGAAGGAACTGAGCAGGATGAAGATCTGGTTTGACCAAAATAAATTAACATTGAATGCAAGCAAAACCAAACTCATTATATTTGGGAATCGATCGACCAATACAGAGAAGAAACTCACTATAAATGGCGTCCAATTAGAAAGAGTATCGGAAATAAAGTTCCTTGGAGTAATCATAGACAATAAATTAAGTTGGAAACCACATATAAGCTATATCAAAGCCAAAATATCCAAATCAATAGCAATTCTGAATAAAGCCAAATACCTAATTAATCAAGCTTCTTTGTTTATGCTGTACTGCTCCTTCATACTTCCATACATGATGTATTGTGTGGAAGTTTGGGGGAACACATATAAAACAAATACACATCCTATCTTCATCCTGCAAAAAAGAGCCATACGAGTTATACATAAAACTACCTACAGAGAACCAACAAATAAATTGTTCATCAAACTAAAAACACTAAAACTACAAGACCTGGTTGACTATAAAACTATTCAAATTATGTTCAAAGCCGCAAATCAACAATTACCTCATAATATCCAGGGACTTTTCACACAGAGAGAAAGCATACACATGTTGAGAGGAAACTGCATTTTCAAAAAACCACCCGTACGAACAAATGCCAAACTTCATTGCATCTCATCAAAAGGTGTTAGTCTGTGGAATAACTGTAACGATGCACTGAAATATTGTACAAGTCTATCTAAAATGAAAGTATTATTTAGGAGTCTAATCATTAATGGTTATGAACAGGACCTGTAAAATCTCATTTGTTGTTATTTCTTGTAATTGTAAAAAGTAATTTCTTTCTGATTGTTTTGTAAAAAAAAAAAGAAAAGATTAACAAGACAAACATGTCGCTGATGACGATGACCTAATGTTTTATAAGAAAAATATATGTTAGAGGGGGTAGGACCAGAAAAGTTTTTTAAGCTTCTTCTTGCCCCTGTTGAACATGAACAGAGACTATCTGAAAATTATTATTATTGTTTTTTTTTTTTTTTTTTTCTTTTTTTCTGTACTTTGTTATAATTATTAATCTGAGTGAAAAGAAAAAAAAGAAAGGAGAATATATATATATTATTGTTATATATTTGTTTTGTTTCTGACATGTTCAATAAATTGACTAACTAACTAAAACTAAAAACTAAAAAGAAATACCCTCAAAATGACAAACTGCCATCTCCTCAAACAGAGTACTTTCTACAGATGAAGCCTCCCACTCAACGCAATATGTCCCACCCACTCAGCAATTCATATAAAACTAAGGACGACCGTTAAAAACTAGCCATGGATCTGAGAAAAACCAAGTCTGATGTAGCCTGCCCTTATTGTCACCAGGATAATGGATATGGGCTTAATGACTGGATGTTACAAAGTAGGGGAGAGGATGTTCCCGAAGAAGAGCTCTCCTCTATATCATATCCATGTAAGGTCTTTAGGACAAAAGAGGACCATGATAACATGACATATGAAGAATATCTTTCTTTAAAAGATGGTATTATAGATAACCTTTATAGAAACAGTATATCTCATACCCAGTGTTGTGCTAGTTACTGAAAACCAGTAACTAGTTACCATTACTAGTTACTTCATTTCAAAAGTAACTCAGTTACTTTACTGATTACTTACACCAAAAAGTAATGCGTTACTGTGAAAAGTAACGTTTTAGTTACTTTAAAAAAAGGCTCCCATTATATTATTGCCCTTATAGCCTTAATTTCAGTACTGTTATTGCATTGGAGAATAATACAATCTATTGATCAACTTGACATGCATTATATGCAATCTGGATAGCATCGATATTAGCTGGCTTTACATTTTTGTATATTCTTTCTCCAGGTAGTTGGAAAAAGTTTTCCGTCCCATATGCTGTGTGCCGCCCGGACATGCTATCATGCTAACTAGCTCCCTGAAAGCGGGTGACTCCACTGTAGCAATAGCCTGCATGTGTTCTACAACATACCGTGCAATGGCTTTATCGACTT